>NW_008236442.1:1492154-1518850 GCF_000691975.1 Corvus brachyrhynchos | reverse complement strand
GGAGTGAGGATCAGTCGTTATATTTTAAATTGCTTTGGTTTATGGGTTGTATTTTTTGCTTTTGAGCTCCTATTAGCCTGCTGCATTTCGAGCTATCTCTCGTCCCCAGAAATAAAGCTACTTATTCAGTTTCTCCTACAGCAGATTTGCCTTTGAAAATCAAATTCTGCAGCTAGATCACTGGTATATTGGTCCACTGAGGAGGAGTGCAACCAGCACAGTAGTGTGCACTTGCCCCTTTTTCCTGGTGGCTCTTCCCCACTGTTACTGCACAGTGATCATCTCCCTATCACAGAACAAATGCTACAGCAGCTCTGGACAGGAGCAGAAAGGTGTATTTTAAATTTCTCTTTGCCTTTTTTGTTTCAAGCTTTACATGGTGTGGAGTAGTGGAAAAAACAAGCCTTAAGGCTAGAGCAGGAGCAGATCTTGAGCCCATGGGTGCTGCAGCTGCAGCCTCCAGTACCTTTGGATGTGCTCAGTGTTGACCGTTTCTGCAGCTCCCCGAGCATCCAGCCTGAGTGCAGGGCTGGATTCAGCCCTCTTCCCCAACTTCTGAAGAGGAGGGAGCCACCGAGGCAAAACCTTCCAGTCCTTCTCCCCCACTGGTGTTGACTAAATCATGTGAGAGGGATTAAGGAGAGCAGTGAAGCATTTTAACCCTGCTCTCACCGAAAGAGCACTGGGGAACTGGAGTGTTCTCTTAACAATTGGGCATGTGTATCAAAGGGGCTCGGACATGAGAGGGGGAGTGAGGCGGAGTTTGACAAACAGCTCCTAATCCAGTTAGCTCTTGATGCTGCTGATGGGGCCACAACATGAAACTAAGGAGTGTTTGCTTCAGGATTTCCTCCCTCTGGATGTTGAGCACTAAGGATCTTTTGCTGTTTCAGGAAGGCAGCAGTTGCCACAGCAGATTTGTGTGGTGCTTCCACAGCCATTCCCACTTCTCCCTGGAGCTTTCTGAAACTACTCTGCCTTTTGATAGTGGCCCAGCTCCCCAGTTCAGTGCCTCCTCTTTGTGCAGGCACCATGGAGTCCAGGCTGGAGGGAGATAATACTTCCTGAAATGCTCATTTATCCCAGCGGGAGAGAGGCGGCTCACAGCATCCACACGGGTTATTAAGCTGCGCTGGAAAGAAAGAGCAAACTGCAGAGTTGTATTAGTTTATGTATTATCAGCATTTGTAAGGTATCTGTTGCCCTAGTAACGAGGAACAATGTATATAGCTTAGACCAGGAAAAATCACCCTCTGGTCAGGGAAATAAAAAATTCATGGCCTTTCCTCTGGAGCCACTCCTCTGGTGCTCGGGGAGGAGGGCTTAGGAGACAGAAGAAACTGAGCTGGTTGTTATGATCATACAATCCTAGTTTCTGTTCATTCACTGCTCCTGGGAACCCTGCAGAGCTGCTAACAAGCTGTGTGTATATTGAGAACACGTAGGGATATGCTGGAGGCAGGGGGGACAGAGGGGTGGGCAAGCTCACTTAATCCAAAGCCTGCACAGTGCCTTCGAGTGCTTGGGGCTTGGGGATACCCTGAGCTGTCCTTTAGGTGTCCCTCCTGCCCTCATCTGCAAAGGACTGGCTGGGGAACTCACCAGTGGGGCTTCTCCTGATCCCATTCACATTGGGAACTAGGCTGTCTTGGCATGAGAGGAGTGACAGGTTCTGCTGTTTGTGTGACAATTGCATGTGCCCTGTCCTCACTTCTCAAGGCTTAGTGTTTTATCACTAAATGGGAATCACAGCATTGCCCAACCTGAAAAGCTACCACAGGTCTCATAGTATCAATTATTCTTCTAATGAGGCCTGAATGAGTGAATGAATATGATGCTGCCGCTGTTTGTGTCACGGGATGGTCTGAAGACCATCATGCTGGGCACTGGAAGCTCAGCACTGGCACTGTGTTCCCACTGGTAGCCCCATCTCTGGAGCAGGAACCCTGGCTGAGTACATGGTCCTCTGGACTTTCAGGTGCTTGACACTTGATATTTTCCTTATGGAAAAATAGTCTGCTCTTTATAAATAATATAACAAGAAAAACATTGTGCTCAATATGACAACCAAGAAAAATATTGCAAGGATACCTTGAAGGTTGAGATGTGTTCAGAAGACAATGTTGACTTTGTGTCAAAGTCAGGGGGAGAGTCATTTCTCAGGTCCTGGCAGTTGTAGGAGATAAAACAGCACTTCCTATTACATGTGGATCAGCTAGTGTGGGCTTGTTCCTAGCATTGATTCTATATGCTGGATAGTGACAATACAGTTATTGTTCTTACACCTTTTTGCAACAGGAAATGAGTTGACGACAGAATTTTAGTGCCTCTCCATGAGGCAAATGGGTCAGGTTTCTTTATTTTTGCCATTTAGTGCAGTACATCTGGTCTCACAAATCTGAGCTGCAACCCAAAATATATATAGGCAATTCAGACCCTTGTTTTATCATCATCTAAAAGACTATGAAGTAAGTCATTAAAATCTCCACCAGAGTGGAATAGGAAGTGAGATTCTGATAGTTGTAAACTAGGCAGCTAGCTAAGGGGAATCCAATTATTTGCGGCACTGCAGGGTTTTGCTGCAGGATCACGTCACAAGTGGTAGCCTGCAGCACAAAACTTACTTCACTTTGGTTTGACACTTGTCACAGTTGCTACACAAGCAGTAATAATTCATCATCTGTTACTATTCCATGCTCCTATCATTTTGTCTTTGTTGCATCAGAAGAGATTTGTCTTCACTCTCTGTCAGCCACCACAGTGATTGCTTCACTGTGACTTTGACTATAATTTTAATTGTCTATAGATGCTGCACTGATCTTTCTGACACTGAAAGATTAAAGAGTAGAGTTAAACTCCAGAATTGATGTTAAGAAGTCTTTACTTTGGACCCCTATTTAATAAACTCTCATAGCGTCTAGTGGTGATTTACGAAAGTGACCTTCACTGACTGTCTGGAAAACCAGAAAATCAGTAAATACATTTCTTCAGAAAGTAATGGATTCTTCCTTATTGGGGATCACCATGGCACCTGAGTCATGGCCACAACTTTACATGCCCCAAAGCATTACTGCTCTAACTTTTGAGTAGATGATTTATTGCCCTGAAAAGGGTGGAATAACCCCAAACTTCTTGTTCAGTGCACATTAAGATGTTGTTGCAGCAGAAGTAAAAGTAGCTGATTACTTGCAGTACAGAGCCTCTTCCCACGTCTAGCAGAACTGGCAGTGTAGTTTTAAATGGTCCAAGTTATGGGAGTCTGAATCAAATGTTGTAAAAGTTATGGTACAAAACAGCCGGGCTTTGATGAAGACATGGATGACTAACCTAACAGGCATTCCTTTGTTGCAACCCTGCAACAAAGTCCAATGAGTTGTGTGGCTTTGAGTTCAATATGAAGGTTTCTGCTTTAAAAAGTAAAGGGGGAAAAAAAGTAACTGCATCAGCATTCGGTCCTGGCAGATAATGTGCCACTGGGACCATGCTCCCCAGTGAAAATGCCATGGAGAAAATCTGCTCCTACCCATCACATCGCTTTCCAAGCCAGTGGCTGACAGGGCACTTCAATCTGTACACAAAATCCAGGCTGCTGGCTGCAGTGGTATTTGCAAAGCTGAAATCATGCAACTGTTACTGAAGCCTGCTCATTCCTGATCAGAAAAGTCAATAAACACTTTACAGATGATGGGTTTGTGCAGCGGTTCTGAAGTGACTCTGCTCTGCTTCCTTTTGCCCTCTGATTTGACTGCTGGATATGCTGTGTGTACTTCATAGCAAATGAGTAATAAAGGGTTATTAAGTGATTCAAGTGTGTTAAGAAGTGCTATCCACAAATCAGTATAAAATATTCCAGGCTTTTATAAGGCCCTATTACAAGAAAATGGAAGCATTTTGCATCAGTTGATTAACCAGTTATGAAACTGTGCCTCTCATTAAACTGTCATATGACGTATTAAATGTACAGTTGTAAATTAAAGGCAACTAGACTGTTTATTGCAAAACAAATGGATTGATATGATAAAAAGGGGGCTGTGCTTTTGTGTGGGGTTACTGTCAAGAGGAATAGGAAGAGCACTGCCAAAAATGAGAATGCCATGATGTGCTTTTACTTCAAAACAGAGTCCTGAATCTGCCCTGTTAGAAAAATCTATCACTGGGACTTGAGTGAAGTATTATCTTACCATCTGAGACACAGCCCTATAATTCATGGGTCATTGACACAGTAGAGAAGATCAGTTCTGGCTATTGTAGCAGCAGAGGGACTCTTAATCCATGGATTATTAACGTGGAAAATTGAAGGGGCTGTTACAGGCTTGTGGTTTATTAGACTATTGTGGATTTAGTGAGCTTTAATTTGAAGATTATGGACACAATGGAGTGCAACAGATCCCTTGACAATGTCAGTGGCAAGGCTTTTGTAGAGGAGAAAACTTCTGCCTGAATTCTGCCCTTCCCCATCTCACAGGATACTGCTTAGGAAAATACTTATGGGGCTACAATCACCTTTGAAACTCATTTGATCAAAGCAACTCTGAAACCCACTTCTCTGAAGATAATGTTCCCTCAGCTCTCCAGTCTGGAAATTATTTTGTTCTAGCAAGGCTTTTCTTGCCAGCACTTGATTTTCATCCCCTGTTGCTGTTTTGTCTTGCAAAAATTTGATGCTGCATCATGTTTGTATAACATCATTAGGTCCATGGGATGCTTTGCAGGACAAGTGAGCGGAATGTGTTATGTGTTGGAGAAGGACTAAGGAGTGAAACCTTGGACCTTCACTAGCAACAGCTTTATGAAATACCCTCCTGCCCCTGATCACAATCTCAAAAGCACTGAGCGAGCTTACCTCTGCTCCCCATTCACCTTGAAGGACTAATAGAAATGTGAGGAGTTTGTGGGTATGGAGAGGCACAGTGAGGCTTGAACACAGCTATAGTTCCAAAGACAACTCTGAAAGCCCACCAGGGAGAGTTTCTTCCCTGCCCAAGAATGTTGTATGTTCTCCTTTTACCCTCCTCTGTCCCAGAAGAAGGGAAGGAAAATGGAAATTGTTACAGAAAACACTGCAGGAAGGGTTGGGGTTGCGGGAGACTCAGAACTGGCATTGGGGTAAGCTCCGTAACTGTGGTGGTTGCACTGCACCGCATGGGCATGAACTGGACAACCTTCCATCCCCATTCTCTGATTTATGTTTGCAATACAAGAGGAGGAGCTATGAGCAGACCAGCACGGAGTGGCTGTTTGCATCAAGGCTCTTGGCATGTCTTCTGTGCATGTGCTCAGCTCGAGGTGTCTGTGCCTGCACAGGTTGCTTTGTGTCTCTTCCATGACTGTCTGCGAACTGAGGCGAGAGGGGAGAAAAGCCAAAACGCCATCTGTGTAGGCATTGTTTGGTTTGTTGTGCTCTTGTCCAGAAAAAGCACGATTTGTTCATGGAGCTTCTTGCTGCTGGAAGCTGAAGAAGCCAAAGCACGAATGGGATCAAAAGGAACTACACAAGCCCATGGCTGGTGGCTCATGAATGGCTTTGAATGATGTTTCAGACACATCAACACCAAGATTTCTAGCAATAGGGAGGACAACAGGAAGAACAGCCATGCTTGTCCTCTTGTCCATGTTATTTCCCAAAGTTGGGTAATTTCTACTTCTTATATTAGGTTTCATTTTAGGGCCAAACAAAACCTTAAAAGCTTTTCCAGTAGCAGAAGGAGGAAGGCAGCTCTACAAAATAAACTTGTGTGTGTGAAGGGGAATGGGAAGCAAAATGAGGCAGGGAGTTCTCCCAGGCCGAGACAGGTGAACTGAATGCTCCAGTTTCCTAGCCCAACGTCAGTGGGATAGAGTCACTCTCAGTATGTGACAGAGAAAGCATGTGCAGGACTTCAGAAGGCAACTCAAGAATTTCTAGAAACAGCCCTGGGCTGTCCCTACTCACTGATGCTCCAGTGTGTGCCCAAAGGCTTGGTATATACAAAGCCCCAGCAGTCATGCAGAGCCTTGATTAAATTGTAAAATTAGTTGAGTGATTATTTCAATTGAAAAATATGTATTTACTTGAAATAAACTCTCGTTTCTCAACTATGCTTATGTTACACAGATAGTTTGGTTTATATTTGAATACAAAATGTTTAATATTCAGCCTGGGAATAGTTATTTAGCACAAAAAACTATTTCTTCAATATTAATTTCCACTTCAAGTATTTACATTTTCTTGCTTTCCATTCCTTGCCCTCTTCCATTTCTCTCTCCATCAAAATTTACTTATATTTCCCAGGGATTATATGTGGTTTAGAGTAATGCAAAACAAATGATGGATTGAGTATATTTGCAATGTCCTTTGAAAACTATCCCAGTGTTCAAATACTGCTCAATTTTATTCCTCTAAGTATTCTGTGCTTATTACTGTAACATGTCATCTACAGAGTCAGGAAGTTCTACAAGATACCCAGGATTCAAGCCAACAGGATAAAATCCAAGTGAAGTTTTAGACGGCTTTTGAAATTAATAGAATTTTGTGACCCAGAACTCCAGAAATTAATATTATCTCAGTGGTCAGACACGGATGGTCTGTCCACATGAAGTTTTCTGTGTAACTTCTAGTTTGACGTGTGAAACATTTTATATAATTTTAAAATATGCTGTGATTCTGAGCCCTTTGCTATTTAATAAAGCACAGATTGTTGCAAAGGAATAAAGACCTGAGAAGTGTTTGGTTCAGGAACAGGTTTAAGCAGCTTTCAGAATTTGTGTAGCCAAATATGCCTGATTTTTGGCAAGCACTGTACATGCAAGTCCATGAAATGGGAGCATATCTTTTAATGGTGATGTGCTGGACACCTGCAAGGAGTTCTGAGAAGTTCAATTGCTCTGACACACTGAACGCTAAAATAGTGGGAAACTTTCCTTTGATTTCAGCAGATGTCTCCCACAAGTATGCAAGAAAATATTTGTCTTAATATTATCAGCAGTTTTTAGATTACAAAATACCCAAAGGTCAGAATTTCATTTTCTCTCAGGCATGGTACTGAATGAACAATAGCTGAATAATTGTATTTGGATTCAGTCACTGATTACACTCCCTCAAGATATTCTCACAGTCACTTATTCTTCCGTTTCTGCCCAATAAAGTGGTTGGAGTTTTGTAAAGAGCTGGAGTCAAAGGGATGTGGGAGGTAAAAATACAACTGAGGTAGGTGAGAGGTTATACCGGTGAGAACATGAAGGAAGGAAAGGCACTGAGTTTCCAGAGCTCCAGGCATCACCCACCCTGTGAGAGGATTGGGAAACAATGCATATTTTGCTCATTTGGTTGCTAATGTTCAGAGCAGAAATATGTCCTAATTTCAAGTGTTTTGCTAGCAGATGAAGCTTTTCCACTGAAGCCTAGAAAACAGAATGGTCCTGTTTGACAGCCATGTTCAGAGGGGATACCTGGGGCTGCTGTGTGTGGTGACTAGGGGCTCCCATTGCCATTGCCATTGCCATGTGAAACACTGTGACTTGCCCCCAAGGGTGCAGGGGAATAATGCTGTCTGGGCAACAACATGGAATTACTCCTACTCAGGCTACTGCGCTCCTCTGTCTCAAGGCCTTCGTGTACAGCAAGGTCCCATGGGGGAGCCATCAGGAGACTGCTGACACTGACTCAGAACAAGCCTGGCCACTTCCCCTCCGAAGCTTTGCCAAGATAACCATCTCTGCTGGGAAGAGCCAAGGTGAGGATTTCTTTCTTTACTTGATCAAAGCAATTGAATTACCTCCTTTCAGAGCTTTATATATTAGCATCGCATAACATCTCTTTTCATTTAACTACTCCAGCTATTCGTTATCCATTCAAATGGAACCTGGCAGAGCTTCCTGTATTCAAGTTTTTTTGGATCAGTAGTTAGATCTGTTATTGGTCCAGAAAACATCAACTTTCATCTGACCTCTCCCTTGCATGGAGCTTTTCCGTTCAAACCAAAATTTTTGTTTAAATATTTAAACATTTATTTATTTAAGTAGCAAACCCATGCCTCCTCTATTCTTGTCAAATTTCACTAGACTGCATTTCTCTGGCTTTGCTTGTTGTCTTATGGCTCAGCAGATAATGTATTAATGATCTGTACAAAGGCCCAGCAGGATGTATCCTAGGGAGAAATGGACAATGTCTGGATTTCTCAGTAGTCCTTCATTTGGAAATGTTACTCAGAAGGATGTTATGACTCCAGTGAAACAAATTCAGCTGCTCCTTTGCAGGTAGTACATCCACAAGAAAAGATCTTCCATGTTCACTTGCCTTGTATCAAAAGTTGCTGGTGTTTCCTATAGGAACACTAAGCTCTGTGTTTATTAGTCCAATAAATGGTTCACTTAATGCTCCAATCAATCCTCCCAGCAATTACAATCAGCAGGGTTCCCATGCTGTGCATCAGTGATGGTTCGTGAACTTGCTTCAGTAACTTCCCATGAGTTAACACAGCTGAAGTAGACAAGTCAAACTACAATTACTTAGTTTTGTTGGGGGTTTTTAAGCCTGGTTTCCTAAAGAGATTTCCACCATCACACTGTAAGTCAGACTCTACACCTGAATACTTTGTTAAGTTCCATCCAAGTGTGACAGACAGCTAGGTATGTCAGCAATAGCAAGATAAGCCATTGAGGAAAGATTAAATCTACGCCCCTCAATCAGGAACAGAAGTTGACCTGTAATCTCAAGTAAATCTCCAAATCCCTCAGACTACCCACAGGAAAAGTGTTCCTGCGACAGGAGGTGTTCTGACTTGGATTTTGTGTGTTATTATCCAGAGACTGGCTCAGCCCTGAGCCAGGGAGCCAAAGGAAACAAGGCTTTGCAAGCTTCTGTTGCTCACAGATTGGCTTCTTGTTAAACTCCTTCCTAACTTCACTGTCAGAGATGTGTGTCAACTTTTGGGCTTTTGTTTTAAATACACAAAGGTGTTTTTTCCATTCAATATTGTGCAACTGTGCTGGGAGGTGCATTTCCAGTACTTACTTTAGTAATAATTCTTGAGCATGGATGGGAAACAGAACGTGAGGGCAGGGAGCACAGAAAGCTTTATTGCATTAGAGAGGATGGCAACCTGAAAACATCTCTGTGTGGGACCACAGCTTGTAGAAAATCAAAATATAAATGTGCCAGATTCATATTACGTGGCACAGTGACTCCATGATCCCAGAACTCTGCATGGGACATTTACATTTGGACCACAGTGTCCAAATTGTAAATTGGTCCAGCGATGAATGCTGATAGAACAGTGAGTTCCTGACAGATCTCAGGTCTGTTGTGTGGTGGGGGCTGGTTTTCAGCTCTGTGTGTTTAGTAGATCCTCATGACCAACTGTATACCCTGTCACTGCTGAGGAAAGGTGTTGGAGCTGAGCCCTGCTTTCATGTGTGAAGCTTTCCTCTCCTCCACATCTGCAGAAGCATTTCCTGCTCAGTGGAAAAGAAGGAAAGCAGCGATGCTGTCTAGGCTCTGGGTAGCATCGCCCATCCAAGGACAGTGGTTCTGACAATAAATATTTCATAGGTCATTCACATCTGATAAAGGTGAGCCGCAATACATTAAACTTTTCATACTCCTTCATCTATCTCCTTTTTTAAATTACTTGTTTGCTGGCGTGCCTCACTCTCCTGATCCTTCCTGGTGAGGAAGGAAATCACTGGTTTTGACGTTTTCTAAATAGGAAGAGCCAAGGCAGAGAAAACTCCATCTGTTGAAGCAAATTAGGAGAGAAACAGGCACATAGAGCAATTCTCAAAATTCCCCCAAGATGTCTAGCTCGCCTGAGCACCAGGTATTAAAGAAATTGCTGTAAGTTTTCTATTTACATCTTTGCAAACTTAAATCCCTCTGAATGTGTGGTACTAATTCATCTACCCATAGTTACAGAAGGAATTTGACATATCACAGGAAACTGATCCTTTTCTAATAACAAAACCAGTGCTCAGTTGCTGCCCTTTCCATTTCATGTTACATTCTGAAGAGCTTTCCAGCTTGAACTGGACACTTTATTTGTGGAGGGAAACTCTCAAACTGCTTTGCATCAGGAAGAATTTATATGTATGCATGTATATTAGTATACAGAAGTGTATATATGTAAATATACATAGTGTGTGTATGCGCATGTGTGTGTACAAAATACATTTACAGTACTAAGAAAATAAGAAATGAGAGAGAGGTTCCAAGAATCCAAATTCTCATCCAGGGGAGAAATATGCCTGCTGCCAGTGGCTTATGAAAACCTTTGAGGTATAAATGCTACATTGCACTACATTCCTCACAAAACTTAAGGATGGTAAACAAACACTAGTAAGTTCTGGATAGCTTTTTTCTTTTTTAACTTAATTTTCCCAATAAACTCCCTCCTACCAGAAGTTCAGCTGGGATTGCTTACTTAAATTTATTTTGCTTAAAACTGGAACTGAGATTTAAAACGATTATTATTAAACAGTTTATTTTTTACTGTGAGGCATCCAATGTAAGTCATAAATTATTGTCCACTTGATTAAAGACACTCACCTTTCCAGCTGTTTTTCTAATCAGCTCCATCTAAAGCAAATAAATTCAGTGCTTTGCCAGTTCTGTCAGGGACTTTGGTGCAGGCACAAGGAGTGTCATGGTTCCTTTCCTCACCACTCCAGGTGTCACTGGGTCCTGTTGGAGCTGATTTTCAGAGGCCCTGAGACATCCTTGAACTTCTGGGAACTCTCACTCTTCACCAGCAGATTGTCTAAGGTGTGGACTTACATGCCTGACCAAGAGAGTGAGCTTACCCCTCGTCTTTATTTTTTTCTTATTTTCCTTGAATCCAAGAGTGGACCTGTGAGAAATTAAAGTAACTTTGCCACAGCTATCCTGGAAGATCAAGTCTGCCATTCATGTAGCCAGCAACTTGCTCAATGACCCTTCAAGTTAACCCATATACCAGATCATTTTCTGTGAAATGCAGAGGGATGTTTCAGGCAGCTGGTTGGAGAGAGGAGCATGTCTGTGACTACTATTCATAGCAAAAAAAAATTTCTCATTTTCAGTTGTTTCTACAGCTGACTCTGTAAAACTCCTGAGTTCAGGAGTAACCAAATGAGTTCATGGAAAACAATTGTACTGAAAGGTATGAAATACAAGTAGAAAGATATCACCCTGACCCCAGAAATCACCCATGATGTTTGTTAGAGAGGCTTCAGGAGAAATGAGATGGGAAACAGATGATATAGGTAGCTGGAAATGTTTGGGTTGGTAAAATTCACCCCACTGTTGGGCTAACCTGCAAAAGAGGGGACAGTGGGTTAACCTTTGTTTATGGAGATGTGTCAAACGTGTGCATTCTTCTTCTCTGCATCTCACCCTCAATTGACTTCTGTTCCCAGTGCTGGTATGCTCCAATGGCATCTGATTCAAAGAGGGATGAGAGAGAGCCTGTGATGTCTGCAGATAGGAGAAACCAAAACATGGCAATAATTACAGATAGGTAGGCATTATTCTGAAATGACACAGAACTTGATCAGCCAACTCTTTGTCATCTATTCTGTCAGGCCCTAGAAAGCTGCCTTGATCTTCAGTGTTTGTGTGTGAGGGCAGACAGAAAAGGGATGGAAGTGGTCCTTTTGCAAAGTCTTTTCAAGCATCTGAGCAATCTCTGCTGACCAAGTAACTGCACTTTAGTGACTGTATCATCTGCCCAGTAACATCACCACTGGTTTGCCATTAGATAACACTTCTCAGAAAGGGAAATTTAATCTATTGGATTACTTTTTCTGAGTAACTGGGGCAAAACATACAAATGGGGAAATTTTGCAAGGCCAGAGTTTGTTTTTACTTAAGACATCCTTTAAAACAAAGGTTAACCTGCTGTTCAGAGAACTACTTGTAGGGCTAAGGTTCAAAACTGAAAGTAGCAGCCCAGAAGTGTGTAGTAGTAGATGTGACTGGGAATTGTGAAGCAAGCTAGGGGCTGTGATAAATTTGAATTCTTATGAGAATATGTGAGGGCTGGGGTGCTGCTATTTTGGGTTAGTTTCTCACTTTATGAGTTTTTAATATTACTTACTATTTCAGTTGAATGGTTTCCAGTTTATTCTTCAATAAAAAAATCTTTTTAGGTTGGAGAGACATGTAAGAGAACGATGAATGCAGCCTGGGAGTCTGCCCCCAACTCCTCCCTTCTCAGAAGTAGATGTCCTCTCAACCACTTGAGCTGGTTTGGGATTTTTCCCCTTGGCAGCTCTGCCCAGGATCTGTTCCCATGAAGCAGGACCATTACTAAAGCCTGAGTGACCATGTTGGACCATGGGCATTCTCTGCAGAATGGCCCCTTCATGCACTGCAGCAGAACAGGAGTTGCAGTGCCACTTGACTGTATCGGGTCGTGTGTTTGTGGATTTAACCTCATTTTCTGCTAGAGGCCTCCTGGTATGTAAGAAAGCAAATTCAAGCTTGTCGCTGTGTTCGCTGTGTTCGGTGAGGCAGCAAACTTTGGCAGGGGGAAGGGGGAGGGTGGAACTTCCCCTCCTTCTGCAGTTCATGGTGTTCTTCTAAACTATTTATAAATAGGTCTGCTGCAGCCACTGTTTGCATTTGGACAGCTTCACTGTTCTCATTTTCAAGGCTACTCTCAGATCTGAAAGTAAAGGTCAGGTTGACTCCCCTCATTTGAAACAGAGAGAAAGAAAGTTAACCCTGTAAGCAGGTGGCTCTAACGCAGTAATTCCCAGGAAAATGAGTACATCTTCCTCTCCCTTTGGCTCCATTTTCATTTCTCTGCCCTCTTCATTAGCTGATGATAGTTCTAACTTCCTGCATCCTTTTAAAGCGATCCCCCTGCAAATCATCATCTGGATTCATGAAATGTAGAGATCTGGTAAGCAGCACAAATCACATGCTTCTGGCCTGCACTTGCCAGAAGCCCTGGATAAGTTTTCAGCTGAGTTTATGCTTTACCTTCCTCCACTCTACAGAACAGTAACATATGGGTCCATTTTCCCCAGAAAAGCTTGCACCAAAACCCAACAATCCACTTCATGAAGGATTATTTTTTTGCTGATTGAGAGGTGTTTGGAGACGACAGGCATCTGATCTCATCTTAAGCCTTAAATTGCTGTAAGTCCTGTATTGGTTTACTTTTTACTTCAACCAAATAGGATATTATTCTGCCTCAGAGTTAACACTTTCCAAGCTTTCCTCAGCTGAGTGTTGCACACCAAAGGCATTATTATCTGCCGTCAGTGGACAAGGCACTGCACAGAGCCACCAAGCCATGTATGACACAGCTAAAACACTAAATAGGATTACGTGGCTTGTAAGGCACAGAAAAGGATAACCAGCCTGTTAAGCAGCCCTTAAGTTGTACTACATATATGCAACAACTATTTTGCTTCTGCATGGGGCACTTGAAGGGCAGGTAAAATATGGAAACAGCCTGAGATACTGTGTTGTGTGTACGGGCAAAGGATGCAAGGTCTCGTCATCTTCCAGATGTTGCTATACAAAGGCTGCAGTAAGCAGGGTCTCAGTGAATATTTACTTGAGGTCACAGCCTATGTCTGAATTAAGAAAAAATTACTTTGAAATGGAAAACTCTTCTTTTTCATTTTTTTCGTGTTAAATATTCAAGAGCACCTTACCCTCCTTTATCCCCAGGAGCTGTCTAGCAGTCTCCTTCAGAATAGATTATCTTTGACTCAAGTGGTACATTTATTTTGGGATGGATTGCTAAAAAATAGAGATTTCTAGGTGTTCTAAATGCAGGGAATGTAATTCGTAGGCAGGTACATTATAAACCTAACCAAAGAAGACTTACAAGACTAAATATTGTTTTATTGCCTATTTAAGACTTTGAAATGAAATGTTTGTATAAAAGAAGGTGCATTATCCCAGTGGTTTTAATTGTGCTATTACTTAACACAGTGTTACAAACACCCAAGAGGTCTCTGTAAACTCTCTAGCTGAGCTGTGAATTGAGGCCAAGATTAATTCCTCCCAGTAAGTCCCAATCACTGGGTCAAGATGTTCCTCTTAAGGAGGTGTCCTGGGCAAAATGGCTAGAAGTGTTCTGATCAATAACAGAGCTACTCCATATGCACTTTTACAGATGTGGGAGTTTTTACCCATCAGTAACATGCGCAGGTGTAATTTCTTTTAGCACAGAAGCACTAAATAATTAACTCTTTACCACCATTCTCCTTGGGTACGTTCAGCTGCTGCTTGTTGTGAATGTCCCATGGCCTCTGAGGGGTGGTTTCTGTGCAGGCAGTAGCTAATACCCGGGTAAGCAAATGTTCACCCACTGTTTATAAATCTAATTTTCTTCGCTGGTGTGGGAAAAATTGCGTGGCATTCTTGTCACAAAATTCCTTTTCTAGTTTTCATGTGTTTTGTGCTTTCACAATTATCACAGCAATTCTTATTCACAATTTCGTGCACAGCAATTATTATTGTACCAGCCGTAACGTTTGCGAAAGGTGATCATAACAAAACCTTGGTAGTGTCTTGTGAAATTCCAGCACTGGAATTTCACAGTATGGACTCCACCAGAGCTTTTATTATAGATGTTGCTAATTTGTTTGGGTATGCAGGTGAAGGCTTTGATGTCATTTACCTCACATGCTATATCCAAGTGAATTGCCATAATTATTTGCCTATGAACCATGATCTTTTATCTAGAAAAGTGCAGTTTATGGTTTGTGTTTTGGGATGAATTTCTGCACAGTGTGTTCTTTGAACTGCATGGCACCTCAGTTGAATGACATGGGTTTTAGTTTTGTACATCACTGAAAAAAAGCAAACTTATAAAACACTGTTAATGAAAACTAGCACTGTATTTCAACAACTGTTTTAATTATTACCAAATTATTTGTTTTACTATATTGTCATTTCAAATTTAATTTTTTATAGCTCTATTTCAAGTATAGAGACTGGTCATATTTAAATATATTTACATTTTTTATATATTTTTATATATATATTTATTCATGGAGACCTTAAAAATTGAATTTGCTTCTGTATTTCTTCCATTAACATTGATAAAATATCACATACTAAGTAATTCCCATACCCATTAACATATGATTTGCCCAGTAGTAATTATTTTGTCATCCTTACTTCCTCAGGCTATTTTCAACTTTAAGCCACTGCTAATCCATGACCTTAGTGCTTTTGTCTCCAGGTCTGAATTATATAAGTATTATGGAACAAGGATTGAAATGAACTACTCTTGGCTTTATTGCACAGTAACAGTCAGCTGATTGGCTTTTCTATTTCCACTAACTAGAATAATAGAGCAAATTTAATTACTTCATGGAAGGATCATAAGAATTTTTTTTTTTCAGTGTGGGAAGGCTATATAAGAAATATTTCTAAAGGGAAAGTGAAAATGGAGGAAAATAGCAACTGTCTGCTTTTCTGGGTGTCCAGAATTGCTGCCAGGAGGACACAAAGACAACTGGAGCAGGAATATACCCTGCACTCTGCAGTGACCACTGCAATGGTAATTGAATAAAATCTGCTGAGGCAAAAAAAAAGAAAAAACAAAAAAGCACTTTGGTCATGAAGCTGAAATGGAAAAGCAGCAGCTGTTAAAATGAACTTTTTGTAGTGTGTCTCCTCAAACTCTGTCTCCTTCCATGAGACTACCCAAAAAGCAGAACACCAGTAGAATGTCAGGTTTCCTTTTGGATGCAGGAGAGCAGCATCGCATGGCAGGGCCATGTCTCCAACAGGCTGGGCAGTTTGCTACTGCTCCTGTTCCAGTCAAGCTGACTGATTCTCATTTGAAATGCTATCTCTAAGCTGCTTTTGTTCAATTGCTTACTTTCCTGAAAGGTTAAAATCAAAAGGCCAGACCTTCAAGAATAATTTGGCTCCCTAGTATGATACTGGTTTCCAAGCAGCATGTAAATAAGGGGTCACATTTTCCAAAGAGAGCACTACCCCACCATCAGTGCTGTGAGAAATCTGCTTTGCAGCTCCATGGCTGAATTTAGGGGGAAGCATTGCTGACAGGCTGAGTCAGTGGCCCAAATTCTTCTCCCTTTATCTATATAACCACATGAAAATTGTGCCTCCTATCCACAGAATGTGCATGGATAATTTGCTTGGCATGGGACTGGAGCTTGCTAGCACAATAGCTATGCTTTTGTAAGCTCCATATGCCTTGGAGCTTTTCAGATTATACAAAACTCTGGTACTGTGACTAAAATGAGAAAAGCCTGGGCAATGACTTCAGAAGCAATTGGGAGTGACTTAAAGCTCATAAAGGATTCTTGGCTTCAATGACGTTGACTCAGGTCCATCAGACCTACAGGTTACATCCAGACCTTATGGAGATCCTGGAATGACCCCTGCAGTCTGCAGAGATGGGGTTTGAAACCCTGTAAGGAAGTCCCAATTTCCAAGCACTTCGGAAATACCAGAGTCTTCAGCTGTACTTTTTGAAAGAAGCTCAAGAAATGAGTGCACGCACATTGCCTATCCCTCTCCTCCTCTCTGCACTCAACATTTTTGATGCAGGAGAGTTCAGTAACGGAAGTGTAAACCTTCTGTTTACATCTATAAACAAGATAAGGTACAAATTGCTGCAATACAAACTTCCTTGCTCTGGCCCTCTGCTGACCTCAGCTATAAATGACAAGGACCCTTCTTTCTCACAGTTCCTGGAGTCTCCAATCTCTAGGACAAAGTTTAAACCAGCAAATGTGCTTGAAAAATCTTGTGTGAATTTTTCTGACGGCTGTGCTATTCACACACTGTTCAGGGCCTGGGGGCCCATGCCTGTGACATGAGGGACAGATGCAGCTGGACCTACACTTGGAGGATGCCCCAGACACCTCCAGCTGCAGGGTGAGCCTGGGCGCATTTGCACCCATTTCCCAAAATCAAGGAGCAAGCTACAAGCACTTTTGCTGAAGGGCTTGGATAGAGAAGGGCATGTTTTAAACTGACAGGAGACATCTGGGTCACTGTATCTCATGCTCAAGTCTTCTCCTGGAAGCTGTATGCTGGGTCAAATAAATCGGTTGCAAAATATCCAAGATTATGCCAAGTAAACACAAGAATAATTAGATTTAAAAGCTACTCACGCATTGTCTTATTTTTATAGATTTCAATGGGTGCAGAAAGAAGAGGTGCCAATAACACAAAAGTGGTTCTAGGCATGGGAATCCAATTCCTTGTTGACCAGGACAGGTGACACATGGCCTGAGGGAACAACACAAGGAGCGGGCTGGTGCATGAGAAAAATCTTAGGGAGTGGGGCAGAAAAGTAAAAGGGAACTTCTGTCCTTGACAGCTGTAATTGTATCTCCATGCCCTGAGAGATCTCACAGCCACTAGCAGTCACATACACACGTCATTGAGACTATGGTGGGTATTCCAAATCAGAATTGTTCATCTGGGGTTTCCACAGCCATGTCTGTTCTGTATGGTGGAAGTGGAAACTAAGCCATCATATTTGGTACCAACATCAGAACGCAGGGCAGTGCGAGGTTGAGCTTTTAAACACCAGCACTGCCTTTGAACAAGGGCGAGAGTTACAGTGGCGTTTGTGTCTCCCCAGGCAGGACTTGTGTCCCTCTCCTCCTGGAGCACCTCAGCAGAGGGGCACAAGGACATCACCTCTGGCATGGGTCACCCAACTGCAGATCCCTGGAAGATGGACTGGTGTTCAGGCATGGCCCTGTCAACTTTCCTTGTTCCTGCCCTGTCACCATTGAACACTCACCATTGGTGTGCCCTGGAGAAAGTGTGAAATGGCTCTAAGAGGGCTGGGTCAGTAGTTCTTGTGTGCTTAAGCAATGCAGAAACTCCTCTTTTTTCCCTTGTGCTGTGCAGTGTGTTGCAGAAGAGTGACTCAGGGATGGTTCTTGGTCACAACTGTTAATGATGCTGCAGAGAGGTGGTAACACTGGATGATCCTCACAAGGCTTTCAGTGGAAGTATGTCAGCTCCTGAAAAGTGCCAGCTGCTTGCCCAGAGGCCTCTTTTCTATACATAATGGTGTTCAAAAAAATTTCATGAAATTAGATACTGCTGCCCTAAACCACATGGTTTAATGTATGTATAAACAGGGCTACAAAGTTCCATTCTCACTGTTCAGAGGAGTTGATGCACAGAATCAAGCAGGATAACATGTGTTTGTTTTAATGTGCCCAGTTCTACTCATGTTTGGGGGAAGTTGCTCTTTTGGCTCTCTACGTGTTTCACAAGCTATCACAGATCTAGGAGTCTCAGCCATGGGCCAGCATCTCCCTGTCCTGCTGTTGTAGGAACACAAACATCCACTTTGTTGGTAGATGGAATGGCTCAGATTTGGACAATTTTCTGTTTTTACTATGGGCTTTGAGTTACAAAGAACCATGTGCAGGAACCTCCTATGAAAACAGCAGAGAGAAAGAATGCTGCTGGTGTGTATGAGATTTCTCCTCCCCTGCAACAAACGCTACTCTTAGCTGGCTGGCTGGTGTGGAGTAACGCATTAACTGAGTGTGATAAGGCAGGGGAACTCCGATACTGGCCCCATTTTCAGCCCGGTGTTTGCTCTGCAGTTAGACAATGCGGTCTTGATCCCTTAGTAGGACCTGACATGTCAAAACAATGTGAATTAATTCAACAAATCTCATGCTACAGTCATTTCCAAATTGTGCTTTGTCCCTTTAAAAATTCTGAATGGAAAGGTTAGGGATATTTAAGATGATAAAACCTGGGGAGACAACATGGAAACAGCTGGCTTACAAACATGAGCCTGATTCCCATCACCAGCATTTGTTAATGTTATTTATGCTGTAATGTATATGAGAAAGTTGAAAGGTCTGAAAAAGATGACATGTATATCTCACCATCCATGCACTGTAGGGCAGGAAATTACCCCCTCAGCAGAGCTGCCACACCTCCAGACATACAAGGTGTGCTGCCCACATGCACACCTCCTTGGGTCTGCCACGCACCTCCAGGTGATGAGGAGTTCCAGCAGGGCCATGGCTCTCAGGAAGGTCCAAATGGTCCAAATACTTTAGATAATTTTGGGTAACACCTCTGGCTGGGAAAGAAATGTCATGCCCTCACACTGGGTATATGGGAGCTCTATTCCTGGTGTCATTGAATTCAGCCTGATATTGTGGGTAATAGTGCTATAATCCTTACTGCAAACTGATCACACCTGGATTTAGAAGTAAATTGCGTGTATGAAAGCACCACTGAGATTACTGACAGGCTGCTTATCCCTACTGGCATCCTTATGGCTTTTGTCCCAGTTCATCCCTCTTTGCATGCAAAACACAAAGTAAGGCTCAGTTGAAAAGTCTTGGGAATTTTGAGGGCTGACCCATGTTCTTGTGCGCTTAGAGTTGACAAAATTAGCCGCTTACTTCATTGGCTGAAAACAGATGAAAAGAAATACCTACTTGTGCTATGAATAATTCATCAGTGAAAGAAGGTGCTGCAGGATAGTATTTGGGATGAAAACTCTGTAACAGTACTCTCATGAGTCAATTTGCTGCCCATAAGGGAAGAGATTTCTGTTGGCTGTCCTCTCTTCAGGAAAAGAAACAAACTTCTCGTAACACTCTCTGCATTTGGAAACAGCCCACATTTTAAGTAATTAAAACTGATGTTGCTGACAAACATTCACCTCCAAAGAAATGGTCTACTGTAAACGTAAACTCCCAAGATCCTTCCAGGCATACCAGCATGACGGTCTCCTAAAAATTCTTCCCAAGCCATCTGGTGCCTTATCTTTGTAGCCAAGCCATACAATAACTTTAAAAGAGGATTGTTGCTCCAAGGGTTTAGTCTCAGGACTACAGATTCCCTTGGAAGTATCACAGCTCACTCTGAACCCATCAGCCAGGCAGCTCTGGCTGTGTGAATTCTCCACTACTTTTTATCACGACCCAAAATGTGCAACTGTGGTTCTCTGCGGGAGATCCCTTCCTCCTGTGGTTTGCAAAGGGAATGAAGGAGTTACAGGGAGAAGCTGGAGATTTCCAAACAGGGATTTACACTCCATTAATTCTCTCTCCAGCATCCCAGCCGAAGTGGCATGACATGAATGTGGTTAGGAAGGCTGCAGCCAATTCACATCATTCTTGTAGCTCTCCCCACACCTGCAAGGGGAATGTATGGATTCCAGGTTTGCTCCTAGACAGCCTTTGTCATCAAAAAAAAGGTATTTAGTGAGTGAGAAGGCATGAAGGCATAGAGCAGAGGTGGCTGTTGGAAACAGCTGGAAAGAAAAGACAATTTTTTTTTCAGCTTCACAGATCATCCAGAATTTGCTCTCCCTTGGTTGCATCCTGCTACTTTTGTGCCTACTCTTTAACATCTCATCTAAACTCCATCTTCTAAGAAACTGAATTCTTACTGTTAAGTCCCCTATTTTGGTCGCAAAAGCAGAGCCTGACACTGAAGTTAAGTAGCAAAGCCAAAGCTCCAGGCACCTGACAGCAAAGCAGTAGTTCAGACACAAACCAGAGTGAGGGATCCTGTGTTAGATGTGCCCAGCTTCTCAGGCAGCGACAGCCATCGTGAGAACCAGCACAGGGTGTGTGGCTGAAAACAGAACTTTTTCACCACTCCTTCATCCAGGGCAAACACAGCATAGCTGGGGAGAAACCAAATCCCTTTTTGGATTTTTGACCTGTGTTTATACGCTGAATCTTCCACACTAAGCATTTCTAGTCTGTTCCTTATAAATGCTGCTTTCAGAGGAAAGGAGGAAACTGGGCGCAAAAATGTAGGATCACCTATAGGAAGAGAGCTGCTTCCTCAACATATCCTGCAAGTTGGAGACTGCAGACAAGTCTGAAGCATCACATTTAAGCAGCACCTCTTACTCATTTAGCATGGGGTGGGGGAGTGGGCAATGGCTCTAGTCTGCTGCACCTTCTGGCTGTGGTAATGATATGGTACCAGCAGTGCTACAAAGTGATGGGCTGCCATTAGATTATCTCCTCCCTCCCTGTGCCTATCTGTTCTGGGAATCCTCAGCTACCTGAGAAGAATTTTAAAACATCTTAGTTTTGGATACTGCAACTTAGGGAGCACAGACATTTTTCTAAGTTAGAAAGAAATGGGTTTTTTTTCAAGCTGTTGCATCTTGGTAAGGAAATACTGGATGTTATATATGCTTGTCAGGTGGACATTAATAAGCAAGACGTGATGCTGTAAAATAGCTCCTGGAAACAACAGAGATTCTGCACTTTTCCAAGTCAGTGGAGGTTTTGATGATGAGTTTTGACAGACACTGGATTAGGCCTAAAGTATTCTCACTCTTTGGCCATTGACAATTTTTTTGAGTTTTATAACCGGCACAGACTTCCTACCACAATACAAATAACTTCCCCCGGGGAGATGTCCTTGCTTTCAGCTAGGTATCTTGTTACACCCCAAGGGAAATCAAACAGTGTCGGGAAAAAGAACTTGATATCTGTAAAGTAGCTTAGCTTTCTCCCTGCTCTAATGGATATTTGTATGTTGTTATCTCTGGAGACAATCTACTATTTGGGAAAAGAATTAAAACAACACTCCTAAAATAGAGTTTTACAGTTTAATGATCCCTGTTCTGAAATATTACATTATACACTTAGGCTGCATACAAGATAGAGAGGGAGGGTGGAACTACCATGAGGTCAGAACTCCATGACTCCATACTCCTTGCCAAATCAACCATCTCAGCCTCCTCTTCCTAAGATGATGGTGACACCTCAGAGAGCTGTTACAATAATTCGTTTATATAATAAAAGTACATGGCTCAAGGGATAAAACTTTTTGTACCTGCATAATTTCCAACACTCCCAGGTTGCCTTTTGGTGTGGGATTACAGAACATCTGCTCCGTTTAGTCCTCCTAGTATTACTGCTAATATTTTGGCAAAGGCACCTGGAACACAGCATAGACGCATATATACATAATATCAAGTAATGAGGAGGGTATTCAGGTCCTGTTTGATTTACAGCATGTCAAACAAAAGGTAAACCAATATGTTTAGCTTGACATGGCTTAGTTTGCACAAAAATGGGAAGATTCAGAATTGTTTCTCAGCTACTTTAGGACCTGTCCCAGGTTTACCTGTAGTAAAAAGGGGGATGGGATCTATAACAGCTTATCAGGCCAAAGGAACTGCCCGACTGCACCAAGATGCAGAAGCTGGGCTACTCTGAGCATTTTCCATTTGGCAGATAAGAGGTGTAAGGAAAAGGAGCAGTGTGTGGTCAGCAGCAACGCTGGGAGCAGGGGAGGGGTGAATTGGAACCAGCAGTTTCAAGCAGAGAGCCTCAAGGGATCATTATGTCCACCCGTGCTGACCTGAAGATGAAAATCTCACACATTTGCAGCATCTACGTGGGCTGTGTTGCACAGTTTGACCCAGGACCCAGATGAAGGATGTTTGGGTATTATTTCCCTGGATAACTTCAGTGTGCGCATCTCAGTATTCAGGGGAGTGGGATGGCACCAATGGCTCTGAAGCATCCTGGCACATCATTTCACATCTCCCTCAGCCACTGGCCCTGAAATGGGGACCAGGATATGGGCCCACAGACAGCTAGGTGTGACAGCAGTGATAGCACTGCCGTGCTGGTACTGCTGGGAATGGCAGGGAGCACTTCTCACCCTCCTATAGGTCCGAGGAGCAAATCCCCAAACAACCCAGTGATTCACACCTTGATGGCAGCAGCACAATACATGGGGTAAGAAGAGAACACCAGGGAGGAAGCAGGAGTTTAAAGGGCTACAGTAGATGAGTCAAACTGTATATTTAAATCCTTTTAATGAGGACAAAAAAGAGTTGGATTGGCACAGATAGCAAGTTTGAAAATTAAGTATACACCAAAAATTTGCAAGTCTCAGTCCCTCCAAACAAATGTGAAAGGCTTACAACAATGTAAAAGTCCAGCTTTTACACAACTGCTGAAAATGTCTTTTAAAGAGAAGCCTTTATGAGAGCTTCCAAAATGAAGAGGAAGGCAGCCCAGAGTGGTATCCTTGTTACCAGCATCAGCAGATGAATGAGAGAGGCAGGAGAGGGTGGTCAGCTGTTTGAAGGGAATGCAATCTTTCACTTTCTGACCACACAGATTAGACAGGAGGAGAAAACATTGGCTGTCTTCAGATATCTTGTGGCATTGAGGAGCAACCATCAAAGGGAAACCATCTGCCTTCTGGGATAATCATTGGGCAAGCAAGAGGAGGCAGCAGATAAAGGAAGATGATGCTTACCCAGAGCGGCTGAGCCACAAAGAACAAAGATTAGTACTGGGGATGGCCTCACCTATGGGGAAAAGGAAATGGTAACAAGGGGGAAAGCAGTGCAAAAACCTCAGGAAATCTGGGTTCCTCGAGTGTATTCTTGCAGCAGTGTGCACTGCCTTAAATTTCTTACTGAAGTTTTGCTTTTGTGATCAAGTTCTGATTTTGTAGTTTATAAAAGAGGCATTTGCAGCTCAGGTTCTGCAGTATTTATCTAGGCAAAATTCCCAGTGTTTTAAGGAGATTTTTCTATGTGTAGGTATGGGCTCTTACGACTTACTTTTGACTGGGTGAGGACTTGGAGCCAGCACAATTACCATACCGTAAGTATTAATAGATCCTTCCTAATAGGAAAGTTATTTGAATTTAAGATTGCAGCTTAGTTTCTCTAAACTCCCCATAATCTATCTATTTACACTACAGCTTTCATTCTGCACCTCCTAATCTCCAGGTGTAAAGATTCAAAATGCCACACAACATACAACTTGTACATATTGATGGAAATGGCTCTGGAAGTCATGCCATGCTGCATGGCGTGCATAAATGTATGTTTAGTGACATTGCAAAACCAGGATTTAGCCCTGAGAGCCTTCAGTCCACTCCCAACTCTGCCCCATAAAGGAGTGCCATGCGTTGGATCCCCTCTTCTAAATGATGGAGCCGTGTTTCTTGCCTTCCCTCAGGAAGGGGGTTTCAGATCAGTGGGTGGGCCTGTGAGGATGCTCCACAAAACAACCTTGCTCCATTCAGCTCAGTGCCAAAAAGGAAAGGGTCCTACCCAACCAAGTCACACGTATGTGCTGTCACTTTTCACTCCATGCCAGCTCCTGAGCTCCTTCAAACCTCACCCCAGAGCCAAATTAACTGGTTACCTTGTAGAAAACTAAGGAGAAAAAAAAATCCAAAGCTTTGATAGATTTTCCTGTGACAGTGAGCTGAACAGAAGCAAAGCAGCTCTCACCAGCACCTGGTGTGGCATCGGGGGGGATGCTGAGGCTGAGTGGTGGGATGTCTGTGAAATGGGGATGCCCTGGGGCACTCTGCAGCCCAGATAAACCAGACCTGTTCCCCAACACCATGCTGATCTGAGGACTGAAGACTGCACCCCTCTTCCCCAGGATACCAGCAGGACCAGCTCCATGTAAGCCTCCTCCCCTCCCCTCTGACTCAGCCCTAATGCTATGCTCAGCTTTTCATCTCTCCTTCCTCAGGCAACTCGGTTCACTTTTCCTCACTCCCCCTTTCCTGACCGGCTGCTCGATATTGCTCCACATTGCTCCACACGCCCAACTGGCAGCACAGGCTCCCCCTGGCACTCCTGGGAAATGTGTCCACACCCACCTTGAGTTCAAGATACAGCTTACCCTTCCTTCTCTCGCCATGATTTCTGGAGCATTATCCCAAGCCCAAGCACCGTGTATCTCTCTCTGTGAAATCTGAAAGCTTTGAGGTACATACGGACATTGTAGGAAGGCGCTGGAAGATGGTCAGGGTTCAGGGTGCTCTGCAAGCACTGCAGCTCAGAGAACAGTCCTGCTATGAGTCATTTATTTGACAAGACAAAGAATCAGGGTGAGAAAACACACCTAAAAGAAAGTCTTGGCTGCTATGCAGTGATGGTATGATGTATGGTATTTTGTTGATCCAGCAGCCCAAAGACCTTGGTGGCTTTTCCAACTCCATCGGGACACAAAAGGTGTGGGATGGATGGGGATTCCACAATCGTTCATACTGACACAGGAAAGGCCATACTTTTAGAAAAGTTTGGGTTTGCTCCTCTTCTGAGGATCTCTTTCTCAATGTGTGTGGATGAGCAATCAGCTGCAAGGACAGGACAATGTTACTATGCAGGCCCTTTGCAGCACTGTAAGCAAATCTGGTTCAGGTTCATTCATCAACAAGGTGAGCACATGGCAATACAACCTTGTTTGTTTTTAGGAAGGCCTGCTCTTGGCAGTAGATGACACATACCAGAATGGGCGTGTCAGTGCACCTACACACTCACAGGGAAGCAGGGAGACAACTGCTCCCCAGAAGCGGGCAGCCATCAGGCAGCCACAGCTATGCTCACACCAGCCCTAAGGATGGACACAGCGAGAAGAACCAACACCACTGTCAGAACTGACTGCATGCAGGGCAACTCTGTTCTGGAAGCACCCCAGCCAATATGGGTGAGTCATCTCACTGTAAGCATCCAAGACTTTAATTAAACCTGGCTTATAAACGTGGGCACAAGGCCACGCAGGGAGGTTATGTGCCATTACACCTTGTCCTAAGGGTGTCCTGACTTGGGTCTCCACAATCCTGGAGATTCCTCTGCCTCTCAGCCCTCCAACCCTGGCCAGCCAGTCACAGGGTTGAAGATGCATGGCTTTGCAGGTGATGCTTTACTTACTCTTTTTTATATTCATCATACAAAATAAATAATTGACTCGTAATAGTTGAGGTTTGTAGGACTTCACCAGTTGAAGAGTCAGAAGGTGTCATTTTGCCCAGAAGTGGATTCTGAATTGATTTTTATTTTAAAACTTTCCCTTTCTGCAGCAAATACCGATTCTGTGCTTTGTCCCAAAGTTGAGTGACAAATGTAAAGAACTTTGACATTTTCTATGGAAGTGCAAGTTGAACTTCCAAACTTCTCTTTTGCCTTGCTTACAGGAGTTAAAGGTTTAAAAAACTTTTAAACCAAGGTTTTGGGTTTTCATTTGAGGAAGGGGTAGAAGACAACGATTAATTACATTTAGCTCTAAAGGATGTCTTAAATTTTTACAGAGACCTTTCCAACTGTAAAACAAAACAAACTCAGAAAAGGATATCATCTTCCTTTTCCCTCAGGGTGCCTGAAAACTGCACAACACAAATCTAACCCTGAACAAAAGTTGCTTGAATTGCCTATTATCTTAGAAATGCAGAAAAAAACAACTGCTGTAAGAAATGTCACAGAGGGGGATTGTTCAATTGCTGGTCCACTTCTTCAAGCTGCCTTGAAAAAAAAAAAAAAAAAATGGAAAACGTTAATTACGTAAGAAAACTCAACTCTCCTCCCGGTGAGTGACAAAGTGACTCTTCCCCGCTGGGAGGACCTGGCAGAGCACGCAGCTGCCAGTGCCGCTCTGCCCGGGCCACTCGGGGATTTCACAGCCTTTTGGAAGGAGCCGGCAAGGAGCGGGCGCCGGACCCGGGTGTGCGGAGCCGTAGCTCGAGCTCCCCCCGCCCGCCTAGTCCAGCCCCAGCGAGGCTTTTCTTAACCAAAACCTGCGACTTCGGCGCTCGCCGGGAATGAAAGTGACATGTTAGAAGGACTGGAATGGGGGTAAGCGGAGGAAGGGCTGCTCCTAGGGCGGGCTCTTTTCTCCTGCTTGATCTATGGAGCACGCCCCTTTTAAATTGAGTCCCGGCAGCTCTCGTCCACCAGCCCGACGGGGGGAGAGGCGGAAAGCGAGGGAGAGCAGGCAGG
>NW_008236442.1:1491611-1492044 GCF_000691975.1 Corvus brachyrhynchos | reverse complement strand
AAAAAAAATTAAAAGAGGGAAAGGGAGGAAAAAGGAGGAGAAGAAGCGGAGGCGGGGAAAGCTTCTCCTCCGAGGACAGCGCGCAGCACCATGCAGCTGGCGCCGCTGGCGCTGGCACTCACCACGCTCTTCATCGACGGCTTGACGACAGGAGCGAGGAGGCACAAGCTGCACCCCAGGCAAGGTAAGGGGGTGCTCGAGGAGGGGCGCGGGGAGTGCTGCGCTGCCGCCCCCGGGGCCGCGGGGCTTGGCCACCTCACTCAGAGGCATGTGCGTCTGTCCCCTCGCAGCCCAGCTGCTGGAGAAGCTCAGCGAGTACGAGATCGTGACTCCTACCCGAGTGAATGAGTTCGGTGAGCCCTTCCCCACCGATGTCCACTTCAGGCGGCGCCGGCGGAGCACCAGTGCTGCCCCCGACGCCTGGACGGCGGCC
>NW_008236442.1:1489899-1491388 GCF_000691975.1 Corvus brachyrhynchos | reverse complement strand
CCCCTCCCCCTCCCCGCGGCTGGTGGCTCCGACCCGCCGCGGCTGGGCGTTTCTCCCGGGCCGCTCTTTAGTCCGCTGGGTTTCGGGGTGCGGTGTTGCTGCTGCGCGGGTTTTGGGAGGAAAAATGCCACCCAGCGACACCCTGGGGGGCGATCCGCGGGCCAGACCCGGGCATGGACCCCCGCCTGCCCCCGGGGTGCCGATGAGGGCTGGCTGCGAGCTTACCACCAACGCTGGCCGCGGAGCCACCCAGCACCCGGACCAGGGGCATGTCCCCGTCCTTGGTACCCCAGCTGGGTGCCCTTCGGTGCGGGGATGTTGGCAGCGGGATGAGCAGAAGCTCCTAAAAGGGCTGACTCTTCTGTCTGTCCTGGTGTCCTTCAGTCCCACGGGGTGCCAATCCCAGGGGCTCCCCGGAGGTTTGTGCTGACTTCATTCAGTCCAGGAGTTCCTCTGAGTGTATGTGTTCACCTAGGCTCGGGCACATGTGTGTGTGGCTTCCCTCCCAGCTACTGGCCATGGATCGCAGTATGGGATGGCTGCAGAATGTTTTGTCTTGGATATTTTTTTATTTACTTGCTAAATATCTGCATTCAGAGTTGTATGCAGCTAGGAGTGTTGATGTCTTCTCATAAGCAGGGATTTCACTAGCTGGACACCTCCCTCTGGTCCTTACATGAGGTTAAAAGCCTGTCTCAGGGAGAGGTGCTTGTATGAAACCAGCACGTGATGGGATTGCACTGGGGCCTCCAGCACATGGCAGCACCATCACCCTTCAGGCAGGTTTGGCTTGGTAAACATCGCTGGCATAGGGACAGGGTCTGGCAGATGTGACCCTCTCATGCTCCCTTCCTGTGGGTTAGTAATTAGCCCTCTGTAAGCTCCAGTGGGATGGCTGCAGGGAGCAGTGCAGCCCAGGATGGGTGCAAGCAGCGTGACCAAAGCTGTAGCTTCAGCCGGTGCCTTCACAGGGGTTGCCACAGAACTGGGCACACCTCCCATGTTAACCGCTCACTTTGTGGGGTAGTGCTGCCAGGTGGTTTGTCATCGTGCAAAGCTGACCTCCTGTTCCTCTTTCTGGTCCCTCTCAGCTAGGCACATTCAAGTCTGATGATGGGGACTATTTTGTAGAGCCGCTGCTATCGCTTGAGGAACAGGAGTATGAAGAAGAGCACAATAAACCACATCTTGTCTACCGACACCGGACACCTCCAACCAACTCTTCAGGGGACAGGCAGACTTGCAATACTCCAGGTACTCATTTTGTTACTGCCTTGGATGACTTGATACTTGTGCTATTTGCAGTTAAAAGGCAAAGTTGAGTGGGAAATAAGGGATGTGGAGTTGAGGGACTCCTCTAGAAATGGTGCTGTGGGTGCTAGGACTGGGCTTGTGGCAGTGATGCTGAGCTGGAGAGATGTGGTGCACCCGTGCTTTCTAGGAATTTGTTATAAGAAAGTTGCGGTCAGATAAATGTTGCAGTTTCCCT
>NW_008236442.1:1436117-1489885 GCF_000691975.1 Corvus brachyrhynchos | reverse complement strand
TGGCAAGAGAGCTTTTTTTCTGTCTTGCCTTAAGTATCCTATGAGCCCTTAAACTAGTTTTCTGTTCTCTCCTACATGTAATTCCCAACCATCCTAATCTGATATACTCTCTGTCTGGTACTCTGTCCTTTAAATGACATCCTTCTGTCTTGGTATTGCTGTGCTCCTTCCCTCCCCAAATCTGGCTGTAAGTTGCAATGTCTTACTTCTTTCTAGTGGAAATGAGGAGGTCCTAACACCAACCCTGACAGTTCTTCCCTTATTAATCACTTCTCCGTGGTTAATTTTCAAAGACTTTTTTTTCTTCATGGCCCTTTCTCCAGCAGCACCATCTCCCTGACTTCTTCATTCCCTCTCTCTAGTCCTTGCTTATATGAAAGAGCACAAGCCTTTTTATCTCCCCCTTCATGTGCCTTGATGAGCAGTAGCCTTGCTCCTACTGTCCCTATTATCTACAGTGGCCTCCTGCTGCTCTCTGCTTCCTTGACTTCCTGATGTTCACAACTAATCCTCTCCTTTGGCAGCAAATACCTAAATTTTCTCAGAAGAAGCTTATTCCTTCGGTCTCCTGTTTCACCTGCTATTTTGCCCTCCTCCTTTGGCCTGCAGCTAGATCTACAGGAGCTTTAAAGCCTAAACAGAGTAGACCTTGACTGGGTTCCCTTGTGGGCTGCAAGCTGGTCATATGCTGCAAAGTAGGTGGAGTTGCTCAGGGAGTAAAGGTACCACTGGAGGAGAAGTGTGGTGCCCAAATTAGGCTGCACTTAGCACGCATGACTTGTTTGGCACCCATGACTGTGGGTCGTGGCTGTGCTCTTGAGCTGTCAGTCTGCTCAGCTTGCACTGATCATGCTAAGTCCAGAGATGCTCTGATGCTCTGTGACCAGCCAGAGCAACACATGTTTCTTCTAGAAGACATGTGGATCCATGTCCACATGCAAACGTATGTGCCGAGGGTACAATGGCACCTCTCACAAGGCTGTCGTTGTTTGTTCTTCCAAGGGTTGCTGCTGGAATATGCCATTCTGGTTTCTCTCTTCCAGCTGTTTCTGCTCCCTTCTTTGAGATCAGATGCAGGAGACTCAGAACAGTTGGAAAGAAACATGGAATCTGGCACATTGCATCAGTAACCCTTGGAGGAATGGAGCAGCAGATCACAGGACTCATTAAATCAAAGGTAGCTGGGAGGGCTGTGAATTTTGCTTGTGGACTTGACTCTGTGCTGCTGTAACAGACTGCTGTATTTCACCCCACTGTATCGGAGTTCCCATTTAGGATATTATTCTTCTGTATTATAGTTCACAAGAATAATACTTCATCTGTGATTTTACCAATGTGGTGTATATCTCTTCCTCCTTTGTTCCAATATGCTTTGCTTCTTGCTTGTCCTTGTTTTCTTGCCCTTCTCAGTTGCTTCATGTAGTGGAGGGAGGAGTTCTCACCTCTCAAATACAAGCTTAAGTGTTCCAGGTATGCATGAGAGTCTTATTTGTCCTCCTGTCTTCTTTCCCTCCATCTCTCCCTCTTTATCATCTCTTCTTTTTGTCATTGTCCAAGCTTTTGAAAGGGAATGATGCTATGGTCGTACGTGTATGATGAACAAGTCTTGGTTATTTCATTCAAGGAGCAAGTTCAGAGCCACTTGGGCAGTGCTGAACCTTGGCATCCTACCTGAGGTTATGTCTGGTGAGAGAAGGTGTCTCACATGTCTTTGCAGTAGAGGTGAGCAGGCAAAATCTAGCAGCACTCAACTGTTTTAGACAAGGTGTATCTCTCACTCCTGCCAGAGAAGAATGGTTTCATGAGAGTTTGGGAGTTAGTCATAGTTGTAGGGTGTTGTGTGAATCCAGTCTTTTTTAAGAAGAACATGTGAAATGGTGCATTTGCATTGCAGGCTTCTGACAGGAGTGGAAATTTGGTCAAAGAGGAAATTCATGTGAGGGAAATCTAAAGTACCCACCCTGCGGTGAGCAAGGGACCCCATGTTACCAGGCAGTGGTGCTATTAAGAATGACTTTCTGATAGTCATCTTCCTGGAAATGATTAATAAGCAACTTACTGATGTGCCCTTGCCATAATGATGTAATTTTAGACGTGAGATATTCCGGAAAGTTTCCCTTGTGAATTGACTAACAGACTGAGTAAAAGCTTTCATTTGCAGCCGTCTCCGTGGTCTTACTTTTAGTTTTCAGCATCCTCAGGTCAGCTTAAAAAAACAGATATTTGCTTTTGTTAAGTTTTAATTAGCCGTTTCTGATAACAGTTTTAGGTACTCTGACATAAAAGATACTCTGCAGGTGTTCTGGGAAAAGATCTTTTTCCTCTCAACGCTAATGGATATCAAATGGGAGCTGTGCTCTGCAGATGAACTTTCATAGCACAGCACAGGGGTCTCTGGCAATGCATTTCAGCCGTCTGGCATGCAGCTCAGCCGCCGCAAGAAAAACTTTGGCTAGAGTTTTCCTTGGGGTAACAGGTTAATGTAGTTTCAGTTGTAGGAAATGGTGCACTTCCCTCTCCTTCTTTTCTTTTAGTTAGTGCCATGAATCAGTTTTGTCATCTGGCCAGGGATCTGGCAGAATAATTAGTTGTGTTTTACTGAATAGCCCTGACGGATGAGGACTTGGCCAGGCTGACAGCATGATGTCACTATAGGTGCAGCACCACTACCACCCATCGCTTCAGAATAGCAAGTTCCTCCGATCCCAATTATTAAATATCCGCTTTTTTGAGGTGGAGGAGGAAGAGAAAAGAAATTTCAATCCTAAAAAAAGAAAAAAAGGAAGTGGCTCATTGCAAGGCTGGAGAGCGAAGCTTTCCTGCGCCCCACGGAGGAACAATCTGACTCCAGTGATAACGGCGCAGAGCTGCATCCTGTGTCCCTGTGCTAGCCGCCTTCATGAGGCCAGCAGCACCTCCCCAAGCCCCCATCCAGTGGGACCTTCTGCCAGGAGCAGACCTGTGAGCCCTTTCCATGTGAAACCCTCAAGGTTTGGTCTTACAGAGAGATGTCCAGCTCCAGTTGCCAATAGGACACTGCCTTTGGTCATCACTTAAATAAACCACTTCAGGCCACCTCTTGCTCTGGGTCTTATGTCCATTTCTGCTGCTTCTCCTTTCTATCATATTTCCCACGTTTTTAGTCACTGATGTACGTGTATATGTATTTGTATGTATATTTTGGTTGTTGACTTCTCTGGAGCTCTTCTCTCCCAGTTTTGTTGGGGTCTGTGATAGCTTTAGCCTTTTACTGAACCTTCCCAATCATTCTGCCTGTTGGCCACTCCTTGTTCTGAGACAGATGTGGCCTCCACCTGCCTGGTGGCACTGAGCCACAATTCCCCTGTATCTGTGAGTATAACTGCAAGTATTGTGCCCTTTTGCCACTCCACTTCTGTTGCCTGCCCAGCTCTTGCTCCAAACTTAGCAAATTCCATGCACCTTTTACTGTGACTCTAATGCAGGACTCCTGACTAAACTTCTTGGGGCAGCTCCTTCTTTGTACCCACTGCCTTCATTTGGCTGATATGTGCTTCCAATTTCCATCCTAGCTTCATTAGTTAAATACCTCTTTGTTCTTGTCTCATTTTTCATAATTCTTTTATATTCAAGAGCCACCTGGGGCTGAGATGAATAAACCAAGGACTGAATATGTAGTGAGTGTGAGCTGCTCCCATGACTTGCTGCTGGTCAGCTGTGCCCATCCCAAGGCTGGCATTGGACCTGGGCTCTGGGGCTGCGTGTGAGGATCTTGCACAAAGTCCTCACTCCTTAATGAGAGCATTTAAAGCAGGAATATCCACCATGGGCAAAACTCCTCATGCAGAAGCAGCAATAACACTCTGATGGTGCCAAACCAGTAGGAAGACAATTAGAGCTGTTTCTGTTTCTGGAGGGGAGCCAAGGGGCTGTAGCCAGCAAAGAGGCCTTCCAGCAGTTCGTGTTGAGATGGTGAGGTTTTGGGAGCATGCTCAGATGAGGGCAGGACAGAGCAGGTCTTACCTGCACCACACTGGCTGTGCCCCCACCCACTGCTGGCAGAGGTGGGAAAGCCCAGTGACTTACCTGCTGAGGCTGCTTTCCAAAATCCACCAAGTATTATCAGCACAGATGGCTGTGGGACACAACCTGCATGCTTAGCACATCCCAGTACCTGCCAGAAATGGATGCAAAAGGGTCTCAAATTTGCAGCTGGTATTTCGTTGGGTCTTACAGCAGTTTGATTACTGGAGAGTACATGTGTGGCCAGGCATAGCAGCTCCACAGAGGGAAGCCCTGTGTGGTCCAGATGAAGAGGAGAGAAGCTCTGTGTGTAAGTTGTGCTGAGAAGGGTCCTGTGAAAAGCAAAGGAGAAGCCAGCAGCATGAACCAAGTTTTGCCGCTGAGCTAGCATGACACAGGCATACTCAGTACTATGTCACTGATTTTTCACTTGCATTAATGAGTAATTTGTAATAGATTACCCTTTCATAGTAACTGTAACAACCTTTCCCACTGAACGTGACACTGGGGAATCACCAGAGCAGAGGAATGCTGCCCTGTGTCTTGAGCAAGCAGATGCCTGGTGCTGCCAGCTCAATGACTGTGATCTTGTTTCTGCATGATAATTAGCACCAGCCTGCTCTCCTAATGCCACCCAGCTGCATGGGAAGTCACTGGTGAACCCATGGCACAAGCAGGAGGTGGTCCTGTCACCATGTTCCCATGTGTTTGGAAGGGGTGGTCGGGTTGAGGTTGCCAGAATGTGGGTTTATTAGTGTGTTATCAGTGCCATGACCAGGGAGGAGACCTGGGGAAGGATGTATTGGGGATCTGGTACTGTAGCTAAAGTCTGACCTTCTAGTGTGGTCTTATATTGGTGCAGGGAGGGGATGAGTTTTTGCTCCTGCTCAAGCTGTGGTTCAAGGTGTGTTCACAGTGTTAGAATTGGCAATGGAGTGGAATGGGGCCAGTTATGGAAAATTTCCTGCTCCTTCTACAGACCCTTTGTGTGTGTTATGTTCTTATTTTATAGCAGTTTTGAGGCAGAAACTTTGAATTCCTTTTCCACAGAACTCAATGTTTGTACTCTTGTTGAGTGGTCCATGGTGAAATCCCAGATCCTTTGCACTTGGATTGTTGGTCTAGAGCCCTTTAGTATTTTTGCTGTTTCTTTTGGATTCTGCATTGCTTCCAACTGTGTCCCTTTTTTTGTCTTCAATTCATTCATCCAGCAGAATTTTGCATTCTATGTGTCTGGTTTCCAGGCAGGTCTTCAGGCAAATTCTGTACTGCTGAGTGTCACGTAACCTCAGGGTTGCAGGAGATCTGCAGGGAGGTTTTCTTAAGCCTTTACTTCCAGGTTGAGCAATCCTTGAGCTCTTTCAAGAGTCTGTTTAAGCTGTCAGCTTTGCTTTTGGCCTCGGGGTAAAACACTGACTTTATTCTTTTCCTCGGAAAAGTTTCTTATCTTAAAGAAGTGGATCGTAATGTTTAGTCAGATAGTAATTAATTCAGGTTTCCATCCCTCCCAGAATCAGCAAAGAAGAGACTTACATCACAAGTCCCATATGCTAATGTAATTAATTCTATTTCTGCCTCCCTGTTAAGGTAACAGCACAGTAAGAGCCAACTGGTATTTGGTCAGATGGGTCTAGGAGGTCAAGCACAAGCTTTTCCCATGCTGAGTTGGGAAAGGGATCAGTCTGTAATGTTTGAGGTATCTTGTGATGTTGGCAAGTAAAATAAGGCAGTAGACTTCAGTTAAAAAAAAATTGATCACAGTCAATGATACAGATCCCATAACTAGTTTTGGTTTAAGATTTCTCCATGTGAGTTATAAGCAAGGTACATGCATTTTGTTGTTACTCTTAGTATTGAAAATGTATCAAGCATCCATCTGGCACCCTAGAGGTATAAGACTTAAGATTGTGACTAAACAAATTATTGTTGATTGGTTATTGTTTTGCGATTTGAACATGATAAGTGGACAGAGTTAAATTATTCTCCTGGAATCAAAATGGACATACTTGCAATTTTACATCTACTTTTACCTCATTTGTGTGGACATCCACTGAAGGAGGACAGGTGGGAGAAGCAGGGGAGGATCACTTTGGTGCTTTCTGTCTGCTTCCTATGGCATATACTACTGAAAATAAACAGGCTGACTATTCTGTGACTTCTTTTCCCATGTGCCTGTAATGGCATTATCAACATCCCTGTGGCCAATTGCTGGACAATTACTTTTTTTTTTTCTAATGGGATATTTTGTCTTATCTTGTACTGAGTGTCACTATGAAGTTGTGGTGGTCTCAGTGTTGTTCTTGTTGGAATGGTACCTCATAGGTGTTACTAGACACAAGTGTGGAACACAGGTTGGTGTACTCATGATTGTTTTGCATTGGAAGTTGCCTGAAGAGCATGTGTGGGAGTCCTGTAAGGTGATCTTGAATCATTTTCTGCCACATGCTCAGCTCATGTGTTTGTATCTCCTTTCTTAAAGAGGAAATTTATTGTTTTCTTCATTAATCTACTTTCTGTCTACTGTGCAAAATTGATAGCTTTCACATACAACTTCTTACCTTAGGCAGAAAAATAATCTTTTAGGCTGGAATGCATTCTGATATTCATCACCAGGAAAGAAAACATCTAGAGTATGTGTGGTCTTTAATGTTTGCATGGTATAAACCAGAGAATGTTTTATTACTAAGGGAAGTTGATTGCTGCTCACTGCAAGTCCATGGTTCTCAGTGTTCTGGTTCAAGCAGCAAGAAGAAAGGCAGGGGTCACCCTGACAAACATGAGGGTTCAGCATCACCTTGAGCTTTGGCACCTCCAAGTCTCTACAGTCACAGACACATGTGAGTGAATTGGAGTGGAACTGTTGCATCAGTGATGCTTCATACCAGTCTGAGCTGCTTATGCCTTTATAGTTTTGCTTTCAGGCCTTAATATTTTCACATATTGCAAACACAAATTACAGGCTCTGGGCTTGACACATGGGGCTGACTTCAGCAGCAGGAGCTCCTGGACGTAGACCTGTCTGTGGATCCGAACATTGCTCCAGTTGGACATTTAGAAAACCACTTTAGTTAAATGTGTGTGCAAAGTTCAAAGCAGAGGAAGGCGAGAAAATTAACAGGCAGGTGTATCTTTGTCCTGAGGGCTTATGATCCATCCATGCAAGTATTTTTCTTAGTAGCAAAGAAAAGTTCTTTGTAGAGGCCCAAGATTTTGATCCTCCTGTAACAGTTTGGGAGGGAACTGTCCTGAGCCCAGACTGTTTCCTAACTCAAAGGGAAGTATGAACAACATGAGCAAATCAAAGCTTCCCTCCTTTATATTCCTCTAAGAGTGGCATTTGTGAAAGTGCTGATATTTTATTGCATTTTCAGTGGTTCCAACTATGAAAGTTCAATCTATGCAGTTTTGTCCAGCTCTTGCTGCTGAAGGTTGAAACCCCAGTTGATTTCAGTTGAGTGGGCTCAGATTAATTTGGAGTTGAACACTTTCTCATTTACAGGTTTGAAAAATCAAGCAAACTTTCATTTCCACTCTTAGTGCAGAATATCTTTCTCTTTGGATCCCGGCCGGCCCAGATCTTTCATTTCCCTTCCAGTGTAGCTGATTGATCTCACCTCTATCAATAAAACCTCTTTTTCCTTCCCAGCTATAGCAGCAGCTCTGGTTGCACAGTCAAGGAGCTATTCAGAGGGAAGGCAGGATTAGTCCTGCTCATAGGACTGATCATCTCAGTATGGTACAGGGCAAGGCAGGGGCTGGTCCCCCATTATGTTTTCATCCCTGGCTATTGTACGAGCTGGGCAAGAAGCTGCTGGCAGAGAAGGTGCTCTGGGTTACGCTGACTACAATAGCACCCCACAGTAACAGAGGTGAGAATTTTGCCTCATGCAAATCCATCTGAGATACATCTGTAGATGGATAGATAGATAAAACATCTTGATGTAGAATTAAGACAGACTCAGGGCTAGAAAAATCCTTTGGTCCAGCTTAGGACCTGTTTGTGGCCTAAAGAGGCGCCAGTTTCCATTCCGTTTCTTGGCAAGAAGAGGCTAAAAATGTGGGTTGATTTCAGCCAGTCTGATCTCTGCATGAAGGCAAATCCATTTTGCCTCTCCCCTCTGTTTCCCAAGTGATGGCAGATCCTTAGGCGGCTGCTGTTGTACCAGCTACAGGCAGCAAATCCAGTCAGGCAGCTATAGCTGGAGCTTGTACTGAAGCTTTTGGCCAGGGTTTGCTCCTGTGGAGTTGAGGGAGACGGGTCACACACTGACTGACTGCCTGAGGGGAGCTCAGCTGAATTCTGTTTTATTGAGGTGTGCAATAAATAATTAACTTCCAAATGATAGTTTTAGTATCTGTGCAGCTGGATCAGAGCAGGGCTAGAAGTGATGTGAGCCAACCGCTGAGCGGCAAACTTCATTAAAAATTCTAGGTCACACATTCCAAAAAGTTATTATAGTAAGTTGGTTTGAAAGGATCACACTTTTTTTCTAGCAAGGAGATGTTGTTAGCTCAAGAAAGAGATTTTTTTTTTTTTTTCCCCTTCTCTTGCTCTCTCTCTCTCTGTGTTGTACATTTTTTTTCACTGCTATGTGCAGCTCTTATGAACTTGGAGCTGAAATGGAATTGCTTGAATTGTTACATGTCTTACTTAATTATGCAAATTGCTTTCTATTCCAAGGACTAGTTAATGTAGAAATGGAAAGGATTAGGACTGCTGGGATAAGTGATCATTCCTTCTCTTAGTTTTTGGGTTTAGTATAACAATAGCTACTATGTCAAAAGCAGATCCTAACTCTGCCCTGTCACCCTTTCATGCAGGCAAACTACTCACATAGGGCCTGAGTCTTCCCTGCCCTCTTTCTTGTGATAGATCATTACATTAACCATTAGTACATTAACCATCAGGAAACACCCATAAATCAGCTGAATGGGTTCTGGGCTGAGGCTTCTTGCCCAAGCAAAAATAAATGGCATTAGTGGGTTGATGCCATCAGGAAGCGATATCCTTTTACAGGATTGGGTGTCCTTTGGAAGTCCCACATTACAACGAAGAAACCAAACAGAAAAAGAATTAAGATAAACTTCCAGGTCTGTATAAAGACAGTGAAAACAGCATAGATTGTCTTAGTAAAGTATGCAGTAAAATTGACATTATTCTAGCCTTTATCTGCCTCTCAAATGAATATGAACGGTTGAATCAGTGCATGGGCTGGCCTGATACTTGAATTATTGAACTGTAGTTTGCATGGTTTTAAAGGGTTTGTCTACTCACTGGGGTTTGTTTTTTCTACAAAGCAGAAATAAAATGTTTTGTTTCTTAAACCCATCTAACTACTGCCGTGTGTAAGTACATGTGTTTCAGGTCATTGCAAAGATTCAGGACTTGCCAAGCAAACCATTTTTCTACCTGATTTCTGTTACTATGTTAACACAATAGAAAAAAAAAGTATCACAGCCTTTTCTGGTGTTAAGTATGGCAGTAGGAAGCTGATGCTGCAAAATTGCAGGTTTTTTGTGTAATGTGAGAGAATTTCCCTTCTGCTTGATGGAAGGGCAGCACGTTGCACCATTCAATGAGAGCACTGCTGTTGTGGGCATTGTAATGGAGCAGGATATCAACAGAATCAGGCACATACAGTTCCTGGCAGAGCCTGTGTGCAGCTCCCATTAACATGGTTAGGGTTTTACGGATGGGTTGAGAGCAGTGCACAGCCACTAGCATTTAAGTTTTTACAGGTGAGTGCACACTACCTACATGCAAGAAAGATGGATGAAGATAACAGTTCACTACGACCAAAGTCTAGGAGTGGATTTCCATGCAGTGCATCCCCATCACTGGTGCCTGGTTTTCCAGTAACTGGGCTGACAAACACCCAATATGTGACCCATCCAAATACCACGCTGCAGGTGTTGGAGTGACTTTGTGTGTGGAAATGATTTGGTTATTTTTGAAGGGATGATGTGTCTGACTTCATTTGTGTGCTGGATGGGGAAAGAACACTGATACTGTACCAACACTTGGCAGCATTAGGTTCATGACTGGATTTGATGATCTTAAGTGTATTTTCCAACCTAAATGATTCTGGGATTGTGTGACCCTGTGCCAAATCTCTGCAACAAAAAGGAAAGTCGTTTTTCCTCTGTGCTGGGCATACCTGGCTGTGTTGGGCTCTGATTCCCCTCCATGTTCAGGGGCAGATCAGAGCTCTCAGAAGGAGACATGGCATTTCATATGGTACTCTCTGGGTTTTGGGTGGGTTTGTGTGGGTTTTTTTTAGCATGTGACACCAGCTGCCAGATTTCAGTGCAAGCCCAGTGAATATCAGTTAATTTCTTTTATACACCTCCTGTGTGATAGGTGTCTTCAAAGAATCCTCGGCAATTCCCTCTTCTTTTGCCATCTAACTTCCCTCTGCCTGGATGGTTGGAAGAGAAGGCACCTGAACCTCATGGTCCCACATGGGGCCCTGCAGAGCTCTGCCTTTGCTCCGCAGCCGTCTTCAGCCTCGCTCAAGCCCTGTTGAGCATTGCCCCATCCTTAACACATTCTTCCTTGAGCACGTGCTCCTTTTGGAAGTTAGTTATTTTAAAGGGGAATTTGAGTGGCGGGCTGAGGGTACAGAGAGGAGAGGAGCTGGCTGAAGGGCTGGGGCTAGCACTTTCTCCTCAGTCTGGTCCTCTCCTCACCTTTAAGTTATTTGTATGCATAGTTGGCTCCCCAAGCTGATTGGCACTGAGTGAGTTGGGATAATGTCATGGTTGCCCACGAAGCGGTGCCAGCATGAGAGCACAACCTTGCCAACACAAGGGCATTGATTAGAGCAGAGGAACTAGGGCAATCCAATTATAACCACAAATGCCATTGGCTTTCTCGAATTCTTACTCAAATAACCGCAGACTCTCTGCTGTATTAAGGTGGTCTGGACTATATCAAGAAAGGGGAATTTATAGGACTTAGGTAGTGCAGAGTAGACAGGATTTAATTCTTAACTACTCTATTGCCTGTTTACACATAGGGCAAATGGATAGTATTTTTCAGATGGGTAGAAGCTGTCTGATACCTTTTGCCTTCCAAGATATTGCAGAACGTATTTCTTTTTTTGGAAATTATTGCAAATATTCCTAAAAGGAAAGTACACAGGAAAAATAACTAAGAAGTTTCATATCATTTCAGTCTTGTTTGAGCATTGAATATTCCTTTGTCCCCTAATATTATGCTTCCTCTAACCTACTCAATGGGTCAGATAAGGAAATGTGATATTTTTCACTACCATGACAAAATTAAACTAAAGCTACAAAGACCATGAGGGCTGTAGCCTGGAGTCATAGATGAGTAGTTCAGATCTGTCTTTATATTAAATGCAGAAGTGAACAGTCTTTCGTGGATGAATCACATTCAATTAGCTACTTCCTATGATGAACTGATTAAAAATTAAGTGGCATCAAATAAGACTGATTTTGCTCTTACATTCAAATAATGCTATAATTACATACTAATCAGATGGTAAATCTTAATTGTACACGTTCCATATGTTTTATATGCCTGTTCTCCCTCTTCACTTTGTCGTCTTTGTGTCAGCATGGAGTGTATTTTCAGGCTGCTTTTATGTTTGGCCTAATTGAATATCAAAAGCAGTATATGTGAAACTTCCTGAATTCTATTCTTTTGCCAGTGGCAGCTGTGCTATTAGATGACCTTTACCATTCCTGTAGCACAGAATAATAAAGGGAGGGGGGGAGTCTGAAGCCCAGCCGTTTTATTGTAAGAGACAGAAATAAATCATATATAATTGCTTTGCTATGAAGGCCAAATCCTGCTGTCCTTCATGCCCGAGTTAGAAATACAGGATTTGGACCTTTGTTTCCTGTGGTTTCCTGGCCACCTTGGACGTGCCCAGAATCCTCACACTGCTGCTGCAAGTGGCTAATTACCATTGCAGGGCTCCATCCCTTGTGCACGGGCCAGGAGCTGGTTCTGCTGCAGGGAATGTCCACCTCTTAAGTGCTACTGGCCTCCCCAAGATAGCTTTAAAAATGAAGCCTTAGATGTTGGATTACATGGTGGGCTTCCACAGAGTGCTTCTGTTTCAGTTCCCTGCTTATTTAGAGCAAGCCCACACAACTTTGTTGAGGTAATAAGTATTTTGACTTAACATACACATGGTATTAATTTTATTCACTCCAGAATGTACTTTATGGTTTTTTCTGCCTTTTGTCCATAGATCATGACCACAGTCACAAAAAGAACAAGCGGAAACACTGGAGAAGGCAGTGGGCAGAGAGCAGCATATTATCTGACGTGGAGATGTTGAAACATAGCCTGGAAGTGAATGCTTTTTCTGGGGACAGCAACAAGGCAGGGACCATCGGTGAAAAGAAGAGCCACAAGCGAACTAAGCGGTTCTTGTCCTACCCACGTTTTGTGGAGGTGATGGTGGTGGCTGACAGCAGAATGGTCGCCTACCACGGAGCCAACCTACAGCACTATGTCTTAACCCTGATGTCAATAGTGAGTGTTCAACCAGGGCAAGTAGATTCACACACTAATCATTTTCTAGTGGTCACAGAGCCCCTCTCTGCTGCGTTCATATGCAGCATCACTTTGCCTTGCCTAGGCATGGAAATAATGCTGGGGTTACATTAAAAATTGGTAAAACTTGGCTGGAAAATGCTGGCTAGAGTCTTCTTTCCCAGACCCCTCAGGCTTCCTGGTTTTTCTCACACCTCTCTCTTCCAGCTTTCTGAACATCAGACCCCATGAGCAGTATCACTGGTTGTTTAGTCCCCATGCTGTACTCCTCTTATTGTTTAAGCCCACGTGAAATAACAGCTGAGTTAAAAAGGTACTTTGAACTGATGCTGATAGGTTATGCAGTTGCCTGACTTCATTGCTGTTGCAAGAAGGAGCCTGTGGTCACCTTGATCCTTAGCATATTTCTCAAGTTGGCTTTCCAGGCTGAGGACAAGCACTTTAGTAGCTGCAGGTACTAAGATGCAGTAGTGCAGTCTCCAGACAGGCAGTTCTGTAGATTCACAGTGACTGGAAGGGAGTATCCAGCATATTTGTGTCTCTGGAGGGATGTTCATCCTGTTGAAGGACAGAAGTACAATGAATATGTGGTTTGAAACTGTCCATGTCAAAATCAGGCACTTGGAAGACTTAAGTTGCTTTTGACAGTCTTGGTTGGTGGTCTTTATGTCTCAGAGCAGAATGATCCTTTAATTTGGTAAAATGTGTGCTAAAGCAAAAGGAAATGTTGGGTTTCTGTGATACCAACGGGTTTTTTCCATTCCAAAATTGTGCTTCTGCCAGGAGGTCTCACCAAGTAGCGTCAGAGCACTGAGCAGGGCAGAAGAGCAGCCCAGCCCAGGAGAAAAAACAGTTGCAAAATGGAGAATATGTGTGTTGTCTTAATTGTTTGTTTCCTTGAATGTTAACAGTAATTCCAAATATTGCTTTTTGAAACAGGTGGCTTCTATCTACAAAGACCCAAGCATTGGAAATTTAATTAATATTGTTATTGTGAAATTGATCGTGATACATAATGAGCAGGTAATGGAAATTATTTTCTTCACCTTCTACTTGACAATGGCATTTGTAGTGAGCATTGTCATGAGTAATTAAAATACCTGCTTTCTGTGTGTTGCTTATCAGGATGGCCCTGCAATATCTTACAATGCCCAGACAACATTAAAAAACTTCTGCCAATGGCAGCAATCCCAAAACCACCCAGAGGGAAGTCACCTTCGGCATGATACAGCTGTGCTTGTTACCAGGTGTGGTGAATATTCTCATGAAAACTGTAGCCAGTTGTGTGTCAGGGGCCGTGAGCATGTAATATATGGCAAATGTTCAGGTTTTGATGTGGTTGTAATGCTATTTGCAGTTGTGGGAGCGTGTGTCCACCATAACAAGAGATGACTTTGAGAGGTTCAAGACTGTCTAAGGTCTGCCCATGGGTTTAACGTAAGATGAAAAACTCTGACTGTGGTGGGGAGTTAGTTTGGACTCTGGATGATGTGGCAAACCAGCATGAGAAGGTCCGTTGGAGGACCAAGAGTTGTTTCTGCTATTGTTACTGTGCTTGTACCTTAACTCACTGCTGCATTGAGAATTAATGTGTCAGGTCTGTTCTGCTTTCAGACAGGATATTTGTAGAGCACACGACAAATGTGATACTCTGGGTAAGGAAAACCTTTTCTTTGTCTTTTAATAACTTTTTTTGTAGTGACAATATTAGTTGCCTGTGCTGAACTGTGAGTGACATTTCTTTTTCTATCATAAACCTCTCTGTTCTCTCCTAGGTCTGGCAGAGCTGGGCACAGTCTGTGACCCATACAGAAGCTGTTCAATTAGTGAAGATAATGGACTGAGCACTGCTTTCACAATAGCACATGAACTTGGCCATGTGTATGTTTTATGTAAATACATTTACATTTAAATAGCCCAAGATTTATGCTAACTAGGGCTTGCCAGCCAGGCTGGGAATTGGTACTGCTGAGCCTAATTATTTGTGGGGGAGATCAATGTACTTGGCTAGAAGATGCACCACTGAGGTAGATGAAACTGTGGGGTGCTCTAGAGCCTACCTGAGAGCAGCAAAACCAGCACAGTCGTGTTTTGGGGAGGATGAATGACAGAGTACCACAAGCAGCACCTAAGCAATGATGTATTAGCCAAACCATTGGAACTAGCCAGGATTTTGGGCAGAGTTGGGAGGTGCTGGGTGCCTTGGGGAGGACCAGGGCAAGAGATGCTGGCACATCTCAACTATCTTTTGGGACTGAAGTCTTCTCTGAGGGCAGGTCCTCAGAGACCTGCCACAACTTGTCCCACAGCTCTGTGTGGTGCAGCTGAAGGCAGTGCAGCAGCTGTGTGAAGGTGGAACATACCCAGGGCATCTGGGAGGTGATGAGGTGTATAAGTGAGCCTGACCCACCTCTTGAACTGTTTCATCATGGAAGATCTTGTGCTGCTGAACATCCCCAGAAGAGACGCTGCCATTCAAGATGCAGCTCCTCCAGCGGGAATTTCTTTCAAATGATTTTTGCTTTTTCTCACTACTAAACGATCATGAAAAAAATCATCTGAGATCACATAGTCCTTTACCCCTGGATACAATCTGAGACAAAACCTAAGTCCCAAACCACCACACGCCTGCTTTGCAGTGGAGGTCTGTAGGTGTGGGATGGATGAGTACTTGGGAACAGATCTCTCATTGTTCTAAACTCTGTTTTTCTTCATGGAGAGCTGGCTGAGACAGTCTATTTTTAACCACAGTAGTATTTATTTAAAAGGGACTTCCTGACAGAAAGTCCCTGAAGTTTTGGTGTTACCCACACCTAACCTGTGGCTAATTCCTTCGCTGATGCTGCCCCAGAGCTGCTGAGGGGGTTAGCAGTGCTCCCGAGCAGGAAGTGCCTCTGTGCTCTTTTTTTCAGAGAGCAGAGTAAAACGGTGGTTTGTTGGAGGTAATCTTAATGAAATACAAACTCCCCAGCCTTGGAACACAGGATCACACCAGGTCACTTCCCCTTCTCCACTTCAAACAGCACAGCACTTTAAGCCACTTTGTCTCCATTAGCGAATTTACCACATTCTTCAAAGTGTCATGTGCTGCAAACTTCATGTTCGTTTCTGCTGATACCAATGCTTGATGGCATTTTGTAAACCTGCCACATAAAGTGTAAGAGCCAAGTCTATCCCTGGTGCAACCCCACTTAGGCAGCAGTGTGGCCCAGGATAGAAAATATTTTGCATCCAACATGGTATTGCCTGTGTGCATGAGGGTCTGCAGTCAGTGGGCTCAAATCACTAATCTCCTTCAGAATTCCCTCAGATCAACTCTTGAATCTGTGGTCAGTTCCAAAGTATTTGCCATTTTTATGAGGGTGGGGCCAGACTCCAGCCTGTCTGCAGGATAGCAGCCATCAGCTGAAAAGGAAACTGCAGCTGGATTTGCATCTTCCTCCAGGCTCCCTGGAGGACTTCTCTGGCTAAATACACGCAGGCACAGAGTAGAGAGCTTAGCAGGGTGCTGCACAGCTTTTTCCAGATGAGTGCTAGAAACCCTGTTAGTTAACACTTCTGAATTTGTTATGAATATGTGTGTATTAGTACTTTTATTCTGTAATATCTGTCAGCAGCATATTTAGGAAAAAGTCTTGGGTTTGCTTGCATTTTGTTCACACTGTTGCCCTTGCTATGCTGGATACCTGATGTTTGCCTGTTAACTGACTCTTCTTTTCGCTGCTCCTTTTCTCTTAGATTTAACATGCCACATGATGACAATCACAAGTGCAAGGAAGATGGAGGTAAAAATCAACAGCATGTCATGGCACCAACACTGAACTTCTACACCAATCCCTGGATGTGGTCAAAATGCAGTAGGAAGTACATCACTGAATTTCTGGAGTAAGGCCTTGCATATGCATGTGTTGGGCTGTTTTCACATGTGCATGTGTCCCATAGAGTTCTTTGGTTAATTTGGAGTCCTAGTGTGCAGCGTTTGGAGGAAATCAGAGGGATTTGTGTGTGCACACATCCTTTACATAGAGCTGGAATGCACCCCTGCCAGTTCAACCTCATGATAAGCTGGCAAGGACCAGCCTCTCAATGGGGAAGAACAAGTCTTCCCCCATGGATATTGCTTTTAAGGAATGTGTGTTCTCCTCAAACCTGAAGAATGACTTTTCCAAGCCCTGTGGCCCAGATACGGAGCTGTGTTTTAGAAGGCAAATTTGAATCTGCCTTTCTGCTCCACAGGTCAAGATAAAGCCCTGGCACTAATCCATGGTGGGAACACCGTTCCAGGAGCCCACGGTTCAGTTTGATGCACAGCGATTCGCCCATTTTGCTGTGATGCCTTCCCATGTGTTGTGATGTGGAACAGAATGAGAACCATGATGGTGTTCTGGCAAATCCAGGAGCTCAGACCCTTGGGCAGTTCTGTGCCAGTTTGGTCAAATTTAGAAATATATCCTCTGAGAGAAGGCATAACCAACCAGGTTCAGGAAAAATAAATTTTCCTCAAAGGAAAGTGAAAGAGATAAAAACTATTTATTTAACAAACACACAGGAAAAGGATAATAATGCTAAATAATAAAAGCCCTCGCCCTGCTGAGAGAAACCTGGGAAAATTCCAGAGTCCTTCCGTAGATCTCTCTCTCCCCCTCCTTGGAGCTGGGACAGGGTGGTGGGCCCACTTCCACGGCCAAGGCCTTGGTGGAAGGTCCTCCCAATGTATTCCGATGTTGAAACGGTCCAGCAGAGAGAAAAGGGGAAAGAAACGAAGTCCCAGGAAAACAAAAGTTCAACTCCCCAAAGGAAAAAGAAAAGCTGAGGAATAAAACTGCCGAAAGCTGGCTGGAGAGGAAAGCAAGCCGGGTGCTTCCCTTCCCTCTCGCTCTCCTGCCGCAGCTGGAAAAAAAGTCTCTATCTCTGTGTGACCTTGAACAAGCTGCAAACTGCTTTGAAAAAGTTTTGCTCAGTTTTTCCTTCCCCCTCTCAGGCTCAGTTTAAAAGCATTGAAAGGTACAAAAATTAATTTCTGGGCATAGGGCAGTGATAGAGGATACACATCATAAAGTCACCCCAAGACACTAATCAATTATTTTTCTTTCTGAATTCTTTATAAAAATGTACCAGCACTTGCTCAGCAACTAAATGCACACTCAGAAATGTTTTTGCCAGGGTAGCTGACTGTGCTGTGGTGGATGGTTGTTGTCACAGTACAAGGGTGGTGGCGGATGGGTAACACATCCTCCTGTGCATGAGTTTGCAGTAGCTCTTGTAGTGCTTGTTAAATGTGGCAAATGTGGTGTACAACTGCCCAAAGGCTAATTCAGGCAAACACAAGTGGTTTCTGATCTCATCACCTCCTGTTTAACACCATTGTTCTGATTTGTGTTGTAGCACTGGTTATGGGGAGTGTTTGCTTGATGAACCTTCATCAAGAACTTACACATTGCCTCAGCAGCTCCCAGGGCTGATTTATGACGTCAACAAACAATGTGAGTTAATTTTTGGACCCGGATCCCAAGTGTGCCCCTATATGGTAAGTGAAATTTCACACCTTATTTTTCCTGGTTTTGCCAGAGCAAAATAAGGTCTCCTGGGTTTGGATGAATGGCAGACCCACAATCCATCAACTTACTGTCAAGCTTGTGAGTTAATGATACATCCTAGGGGGATAATTTCATAAAGGATTGTCTGTCTGGTAAGGCATATGGCACTTATTTAATGTTTCGATCTCTGCAATCACTTAAGCAGATGCAGTGTCGACGACTTTGGTGTATCAACGTTGATGGTGCTCACAAGGGATGTCGAACCCAACACACACCTTGGGCTGATGGGACAGAATGTGAGCCTGGAAAGGTCTGTAATACCTGGTGGTTTGAGCCTTCGTGTCTCTATTTCCTTGGGTTCAGGCTGAGGATATCAGTCAAAATCATCCTACCCTAATGCCAGTTGTGTGGGGCATGGCTCTGACTGCAGTGGTGGAAGCCCAAAGCAGCTCGATGTGTTTCAAGCCCGGTGGTGCCTGGGCCATCTCTAGCCCAGATAATGTGATTGAAGTTGGCTGCTTAGCATAACATTGTTTAAATTCCTTCTGGAGTGCTTATCTTTTTAAATTCATGCCCTTGAGTGAACTTTTGAGCAAAACTTCTGCAAAGTTTCCCTAAGCTTTTGTTAGAAATCGCCTATGTGATGTGAGCAATTAGTAATTCTGTGTAACGTAAACTTGTCAGCTGGCTTTTCATCTTGACAACTTCAGAGTAAAATATAGAATTGGTTGACATTTTCTGTATGGAACATTTTTGGCAGTAATTCATAGAAACTTTCAATTTCCACATGCAATGTTAATTTCCAGCTAGCATTGTGGTTTCTAGGATAAGTGTTTAATTTTTAGTTGTTGGTATCTGCAGAAAAATAGTTGAGAGGATTTTTCTTTTATTGAGATACTGAAGCTTTTGAATAAAAATGCTAACTGGTTCTTACCATTTGTGTCTGAACAAAAGTATTGTCCATCTGTGTCTAGTAAAAATAGTGTGATGTTATTCTACATGGTATAGCTTAAAATTTTGCTTTTCCAGCTCTTAAGAGCAATATTATTGCTATTATTATATAATTAGTATTAATAATAATAATAATAATGGGATTTTTTTGGAAGAGTCAAAGCTTTAAATCATATTCTCTCAAATGTATTTTTCAAAAAAATTCTGGATGCTCTTTTAAATATAGTTTTCCATACAGGCTGTGGAACTCTTTGGTAATTTATCTTTTGTTCCATGTGTCTGAAAACTTGATTGTTCAATGATGCTTGACTGATTTCCTTCAGGACAATGAGCATCATGTATCAATTTGCCTTCCTTTCTTAGGGAAAAGTGCAGTTGCAGATTTGTTTTCATGGTTGAGAATGTGCATTAGAGATATGGTTGGAATGTCTATTTAATGTTTTTGTGTAAAATCCCCGTTTTGATACATACACTAAAGTGTAGGTATCTGTGGAGTCCCTGACTTGAGACCTTGTGCCCTCAGCTTCTCTGTTGGTGAACTTGGGATCTGCTCACTGCTGAAAGATCAGCAATAACCTTGAAATTTTCTTGGAATTCCAAAAATCTGGGCTGCAACAAACCTGCACTTACCTTTGGGTATGACCAGAGTGATGTGCAAAGAGCAGCAGCTGAGTAGATCAGCACCCCTTCAGAGCTGCCTCGTGTCGTGCAGTGTCCAGCTGCATGGCTGTTAATAAAGACCATGTGAGCAAAAAACATTTAAGGCCACAAATTTAGACAATTTGACAAGTTTAGACAAATTAGACAAGTGTGATCTCAACTTCTCAGCTGAGTGCAGATGGGCTCTTGAGAAAAGCTAATGCAGCCCACTCATGTTCAGGCATTTAAATGTGTTCTCACAAAAGGGCTTTACAGAGTAATTTTCTGTCTGTGTGTTCGTCTAACTCAAGCTTAAAGTTTGGATCATCATAAACTCTGTCCTGCTTAGTATTTACTTGGGCTTGTAAAGTGCTGAGGTGCGAGTCTGAAGTGCTTTCCCTTGGAATAAATTGCTATTTTGGTACTCTGCTGTGGCCAGGAGCTCTGTCAAACTGCTACTTGCTGACTAATGGCTCGAGTCTGCATGTTTAAAGCCTGTGCTGTATGGGTTGGCAGATGGAGAAAATACCATACCATTTTTTATGGAGATATCTTTGGAAATAAGAGAGCCTGAATAGCTAAAAAAAGAGATCTAGCTAAAACTACTGGATGTAGATTTAACTGGGCTCTACATTTACTCTTAAATCAAGGGCATTAAAACAACATGGGAGTATTAACTTATGCATATTTTGCATGTGAGGACCCTGAATCTGATAGTGCTAAATCAAACCATAAGCCCAGCCCAGAGTCTGGCTTTGCTGGGTGGTGGTTTTATCGTGTTCCACAGAACCAGCTCGTTGTTGGGTGGAGATAAATCTCTGAAAGAAAATAAAGAGGATTGTAAATTTGGGCGGCTCTCCCTTGTGGTTTTCAGGGCTGTTTAAAGAATGGTAACAGAAGAGTAGCTGAATAGTAATGATTTGTGTCTGCTGCCCTGTGGCAGCAGGTAGTGTATCTCTTATGCATGCATGGAGCTGCACACCCCATTCTGTCCCCTGCTACTCCATTCAGCCAGCCAGCCCAAGGATGGGAACTGGATTTGGTGAATTATCTGGAACTCCAGTGGCAAGACAAAGGAAAGGAAATTCTGCTGTAATATCTTCCATCCCTGCCAGTGCTCTCCAGCTCCGTGTGTCTAAGATACTCTGAATTTGCTCCAGACAACCCCCCTTTTATTCTCTTCATTCTGTGAGCTGTAAGGTTATAGGAAAGAGGACCTGGCAGGCTTTTTAGTTTTTCTTGCTGTATCTCAACATAGAAATTATTTTTAAAATACGAAAGGCACAAAGGTTGCATAGCCAGACTGTTCGCAGTGTGGTTCCAGGAAACACCATTTCGTTTTCATAAGGTAATCTTGCAATTTATTTAAAACAGCTGCTCTTTTCCCCCGCTTTGCTTTACCATCAACTCCAAACCCCAAATTTTTAATAAAATCAATGGATGTAGATGACTTCCTGGTTAATACTCAACCATAGGATAGGAGACATACAGGTCATGTCACGGTCTGTTAGCTGTGTTCATTCACTAGTTAGCTATTCAGTCATCTTCCCTGGGTCAGTGGTGCCAAGCATGTCTCTAGTTAGATATTTAGCTGTGAGCATCAACATTGCTGCAAGAAGTTCTCCACTGGGACAGCACTGTTGGATTGGTGTCATGTATTTTTGTTATTTAATGATAGCTGTCAGACCTCTTTGGACCTGTATAGGGACCCCAACCTTCAGGTTTTCAACCTCTAAATGCCAGGAGGAGTTGTACATCATAAGTGTTCATCCTGCAGCAAAGAAACAGGCATTTCAGCTGATTTTATTGCAGTCCTTTACTGTAGCAGATGGGTTGTAGTCAGTTTCATCTGGGGAATCAGATCTTCGGATGAAAGCAAATCTCGGGCATGTTGCATCCTAGAGACAGACCATGCTTGTCTCTGAGCAAACACCACATGCAGAACTCAAATTATGAGTTCTTCAGCTGTCCTGCAAACCGTGTCCATGGGTAAATGCACCTGAGATCAGCTTTCTTCATCAGCAAAGCAATGTAACAAGTCAGCCTTCATGGGCAAAAGGTGTCTGTGTGCTGCAGAGCTGGTGTCCTGTGGGATGCACGGCCCCATGACAGCTTGATTCTGCTCTGTTTTCCTAGATAGCTTTATCCAATGTGGTTCATAAGGGTGTCTAAAAAAGCGGGATGAGCTTGTGGTGTGTCTTGACACAACGTTGTGCTATTAGTGAAAGGGGTGGAAAAACATGATGCATCAGCGAATTTGACCCTGTTTCCATAAAGATCATCAGATCTGAACAGCACCTGGTGCACAGAAATACTGCAAGGGAATATTTTAGTGATGCTCTCTACCTATAATCTGTAGTCTGTAGCCTCTTGAAATCTGTGAGCAATCAGCAATGTTTGGGCTTCCCATAATTACAAAGATTTAGGCATCTGCATATCTCTGGGTTTAAATCAACTGTAGCAAGCACTGTTCACTGAGAGGGGACATCTTTTCATCCACTCTGGTGAGGCCAGAAGGTGACTCTTCTCTAGAGCTCACTTCTGCAGAAGTCTGTTTAGTACATCTGGTAAACATACCCCAAAGAACACAATTTATACCATGAAAATGGGGATGGGGGGCTTGCCAAGATAACTTAATCTGGTTTTCCAAACAAAAGAAAGCAAGAGTCATAGCTGGAAAATGGAAGTGTAGACCAGGTCTTGGCAAGTCCCATGTTATGTCTGAGTGTAAAAAAAAAAACACTTTGGGTTGAGGAATTCATTTTTCTATTTTATTTGCCTTTTGGATTTGGAAGTTTGCTGCTGGATAGCTGTGGGGAGGTTTGAGTTTTCCCTGGTGTTTCTCCTCATTGCCTGTCTCCTCCCCTGGCACGGCACAGTTTCTGCAGCTCTCCAGGAAATCAGATAAAGCAGCTTTTTGAAAAGCCAGTGCTGTGAGCTTTGCTGTGCTGCTCAGCACCAGTAAGTAGGGAATATTCAGTGATTGCTATTCTCCTCAGTCTTCATCCCGTAAATCATTCCACGGACTCAGCACCTTGCCTTCACTTTGTCATTTAAGGGTACAGAGAAAGAAAAATATGGGGGTGACAGGCAAAATATAAAGTAGTTCAGTTTTATTTGATTGCAAAATCATCGTGTGTGGCTGAGAAATAAGTGAGGCTGAGTCTTGTTGCCCAGGCTTGTCACTGTTAGTCGCTCATAATGCAAAGCAACACAGTCCCACCTTTGCCATGTCTCTCCTTCATACACAGCACTGCAGGTTTGGGATGTGCGTGCCCAAGGAGCGAGAGGCGCCGGTGACAGACGGAGCATGGGGCACCTGGAGCCCCTTTGGGGCCTGCTCGAGGACCTGTGGTGGCGGCATAAAGACAGCGATTCGAGAATGCAACAGGCCTGAGTGAGTGCACAGAGGGGAAGTGCCAGAGGGTGGGATGGGAAAAAGCAGTTCGGGTTGCCCAGATGGGCTGAAGTCAACTTTGGCTGTCCCCAGTCCTTGTGGGCGCCAAGGACAGATGGCTCTGCCTTGGGGATGGGTGGCTTTGCCTGGCACGGGTGAGGCAGGATCCAGTCATTGATTTGTGGGCAAAGTGCTCTAAAAAGGGATCCATTCACCAACGAGGGAAGGAAAAGGGTGGTACTTGCATGGGTTTATTACCTTCTGTTTTCTTGTGGAAGCACAGCTGGGGTCCCACTTCCAGAGGTGTTTTTCTTCCTCCAAAGTTGTGATTCAGAAAGGAGGGAGAAAGGAAGGAGTCTTCCTTTTTCACCATTTTACCCCTGCTTTGGTTGCTTTTGCAGCTGTTCCTACAGGCCTTTATAATAAAGTTTTTTGCCGTTTTATTCCTGCTTTGTCTGGTTTTGCAGCTTTTGGCTGCTTTTGCTGCTGATCCTTTATACAGTTACATTTCAGCTGGTGCAGACTAGCCAAACCTCAGCAGAAATCTGTGCCCCATTAAAAAGTGGGTCTCAAAAATGTTTGCTGTCAGCCTGGAATGCAAAATCCTGCACCCTTTGAAATGGCAGGGAATTTTGCTGTGGGCTTCAAGAAGACAAATATGTAGCTGGTATGATAGTAATAGCTTGAGCAACTGGTATGAAAGCAGCCTGTTTACCTAAATTGTGAATTGTGCTGCTTTCTGTTTAACTGCCTTCTTGCAGAAGGAGTGGGCAGGAGGCTTTCTGGGCTTTTATTTGTGACTGAGATACAGAGAGGAGAGGGGTCTATGGGGCTGGTTGCACTGAGGGGTCTTAAAAAGATTCCTGTTTCTCATCATTGGTGTTGGATGGTTTATTGCCAAGGAAATTGCCACTCGGGATGTGCCAGTGATAGTTTTGTCACTGCTAATGGGAGAAAGGAGAGCTTATACCTATGGCACTGGTGGTATAGTAACAGGAGAGGCTGCTCAGCACAGCTGGAAAAGTGTCAAAAGTTGAGGCTGAGAGAGAAGGACATCAGCACGTTAATTAAAACGATGCTAAGAAAAACACAAGCGCAAAGAGCTCTCATCTGGCTGTGCTGAGACAGCACACTCCGTATGGTCTTCAGTAGCCATGGAAAGACAAAAACAAAGCATGTTTCCAGCTCTGCTGCTGAAACTTTGGATGCTGTCAGCGAGATATATTCCTGTCTTCTGAGAGGCATCTGTTTGGACTGATAGTTTTTTGTGATAGCAAATCTCCTTTATCCTAAAGGCTAGCCAAGGGATTTGAAATTCCATCTTCCCTGATAGCTTGTCGTTTGTATCCTGGTGCTTCAGAAGGTGTATTGCTGTGGCTGGGATTTGCAAAAGCACCTAAACACGCTTGGCACCAAGCGGCCCAAGAAATCCTTATGATTGATAGTGGTTATTTTCCAGGCCCCCTTTCCTGAACCTTGTGCTGACACTGGCCTCTCTTCTCCAGCCCCTCATGAGGTCTCCATGAGGAGTCATCTGTCCTGGCACCATCCACAGAACTTTACACTGATTGTTGGTTTGTGCCTGTGATTTGACACCACAGTGTGAGCTCCCACCACCTGTGTCCCCGTTATCATGGGGCTGCTGAGATGATGAAAATGGATGAGACCCCACTGGATGCTCTCTTGCCTTTCCCCCTTCTCAAAGTACTTCAAAAATAGACAGTTTCTCCTCTATTGTAGAAGGCAGAAAACTCAACCCAGATACCTCAAGTAAGGTCTGAAATAATTCTCAGTAAATCTTTTCTAGTCAAAGATGGTTTAGCTTTTTAAAGTTTTTTCTGTGCATGAGGATCTGGGGTGGGATCTTGCATCCAGTAAAAATTGTGTTAAATCTGGCATTGAAAATTACATCCATTCCCTCCATGGTACAGAAGGTAAGGCTGCAACTCCTGCCTCTCTTTGTAGAGTGCTCTGACACCTACATGGATGAGTATCCTGCAGGGATGCAGGAAGAGCTGTAAGCCTCTGAAATGCCAGCATGTTTTGACATACCCTGAAGGAATGTATTTGCTAACCAGACCAGACCCTTCCCACTGAGATTGCCCACATGGGAATTTGAGCTTGACTGGTGGAAAAAGCCCATGGCTGCAGTGCATGATCAGAGGGTCTGTGGTGCAAGCCGTGGTTTTCAAAGAAAGACGTGTTGCAGAATTACGGGAAAGGGCATATTTGATAAGATGTCAATACCAGAAGCCTTGTTTTCAGGAATGGCTTTTTGGATGGGGGAGTGTTATCTCTGGATGCGAGTCAGATCACGTTTGCATTTTAGTCCATCACAGAAATATCCACCTGTGCTGAAAACTGTCTGAGCCTGACATGTAAACACATGTATAGGTTAGTGTGCTAGCCACCAACCAATTCCCAATCCTCGGGCTTCCTGAAATGCAGGGAAGGCTATCTCAAACTGATCTGTGTACGCTGGAACTTCACAGATTTTTCTGCTCTCACACATGAGCACAGGTACATGGGCAAATGTGCAGATGAACACGTGTACGTTGCAGTTAATTCTCCTGGGGCTTTTCATTGTGATAATCTGAGTGTTCCCAGGCAGAGCTGCTGCCCATGGGGCTCAGCAGGTGCAAAGCACCCCCAGAACATCACTTCTTGGCAGGGTGTCTGTACCTGGTGCTCTTGGACTGCTGGGAGCTGGGTGCTGTCTCAAAATCTGCAAGTGAAAATGCTCAAGGTGATGGATTATGCATAGTTTATTTCAGACCTGTTGGGGTGGTAATGGGCATGAGACCGCATCATTTCCTGGGCCTGAGAGTTTCTGGGCTGCTGGGAGGAGTGCAGTGGTTCTGGGGTGTGTGCAGGAGCTTGTAAGGGGAATGATACTGGATTGAAAGTGGGTCCACGCTGGCTGTTAATTCAGAGAGAGAAAGGAAGTGGAACAAAACAAGAAGATTTCTATGCATGTGCTGCTTTCCCTTCTGTCTCTGTGGTACATTGTTGATGATCCATAAAAATATTACACAGAGTGAAGTATGCTGTATTTATTCATGACACTGAAAATCGATGTTATGAGGGTGACTTATTTTTCAGAGTCAGCTTTTTCTGTCCCTCAGATTCTGTGAAAAGCAATGCTGCTTAAAAACACTCTGTACTAGTTTGAAAGCAAACCAGTGAGAGATTCCAAGTCAGAACTACAATTTAATAGGAAAATTAAAATAAATGCAGTAGTACAGAAACACTGACAGAGTCAGAATACAACCTGACAGCCTGTCAGGCAGGGTGGTGGTAGCAGTCCAATTAAATAGTGGCGGCTACCGTCCTTGTTGGAGTGACAGATGTGGTGCTGGCAAAGCGGTGATCCCGTAGAAGGGTCTGGTCCTTCTCCAGTGGTGGTTGTCAAGCTCGTATCCTCTGGGAATCCAGTGGTAGATGCTCCCGTGGTGTTCCAGGCCTCAGATTATAGCCAGGTAGGAATGCTTGGTTCCTCCCCCTGGGCGGAGCATTTCACAATGGGATGATGTAATGGTCATGCAGTGAGACCTTGATGGCCCATTAACCCCCGGGGGGAGTCAGGAGGGACGAAACATGATCAGGAGCACTTCGCCACCTGTTTTTAGCAGCTTATGAAGATGGTAATAGAATACATAGTTTTGGTTACATCTTACATTGTAACCTAAGACACACTCTGAAACCATCCGGGGAGTTTGGAGCTGCTTTTAAATGTCGGAAGTGTGAGTGTGTTTCGGCCCCCAGCACTGTCTGCACGGAGATTTACTGCCCAGATTACCAAATTGACAGTTTGCAACAAGATGGCAAGCTGTAGCATCCTTTAGTTTGTGGTGTATCCATGTGTTAGTGTTATCTCAATCTCAGGGGTCATGTCTAGAGAAGAGAAAACTAAATAATTGCTTGGGACTTTGGATTTTATCAGACACACCTTAAAAAAAAAAAGAGCCTCCTGCATGTTCTCCTTATCTAAATAGTTAAGAGTTTCATTTTAGTTAAATTGATTTATATTGGAAGCAATGTGGTTACCGTAAAAATGTTGTAATTGCAATTTTTTTTTTTAAAGAAATACCCTGTTAAAGGTTTGTATACCTCAGAGGCTTTGTCAAACTGCAACAGTCCTGCAGAGGTACAAATGCTTTTGAAGTGAAAATGATGAATCCTGTTAACTCCTCCATGAAAGACTCACCCAGGTCTGGAGTGTGCTGCTGCCATGATTAAGAAGTGTGCTGTGTAGTGAGATGGTTGAGATGTCCCTTTGTAGCTAGAGGTAGCTCATGTGCAGGCATGGGATGGGCTCTGGTATTGGGAAATCCCCAGCAATTGCCATTGTGCCTGCAAGGCAAGGAGGAGTTTGGGCTATGTCTAAAGGGGCTGCTGTGCTGATAGCCTTAGAGCTGTCCCAAGTGTAATCAAGTAAGTTATTTGAAGTTGTTTGTCACAACAAGGTGAACAACAGACTAAATCGGTAAAAACCAGGTTTAGACTTATTCTGCCACTAGGAAGTGGTGTAAAATCTTCAATGGGCACTGTGCAGTTGCTTGGGCTTTTTATCACTGGTACTTGCTTAATTGCAAACACCAGAAACATTTGTAAGTGACAGGAATTTCATTTCTAGATGGCATGTGAGAACTGCCCTCAGAGCAGGTAGAGCTGGTGTTAGTAGCTATTGCTCAGGCTGTTCATACTCCGTGGCATTTAGGATAGGACTAGAGGGGTCCGCACCACAGCAGTGAGGATCTCAGTGACTGGAGGATGCTGGCAGGAAAAATCCCATGTGTGTAACTAGTGGTGCTACAGCGTCTCACCTGCAGCTGCTCAAGGAGGCAACTCCTTCTGCCAGACCTGTGAGCATCCCTAGTGGTGCTGATGGGGTGGTGGGGAGTCTGCCTGCCTTTTCCTGCTTTGCAGGCAATCTTTTGGCAAGGGCGAGCTGTTCTATGCTTCTGTCTCTCCATTTGTTTCACAGGAACTCTGCTACTTGAGTCACAATGAGTTTTTGAGCGTAAGAGTGAAGAATTGTTATTTGTGGGAGAAAAGGCACTGCTGGGCTTCCTGGGTGGTGGAGGTGCAGAGATGCCAAAAAAGTTCTGTTCAGCTGCAGGAACTTGTTGACTCACAGTGTGTAGAGACCATTGTGCGTGTGCAGAGGGGTGCTGTCCCTTCTGTTAGAGGTGTTGGCTGCATGCAACGTGGAGATCTCACGGTGAGCATCTCTGTTCTGAGGGCAGGGGTGGTTCCCATTTATCACTCATTCATCTGCGTCTTGAAGGGTCTTCAAGTGTTCAAATCTTTGTGTGTTCCTTCCCAACCAGGCTCCAAGGGAAGGAGCATTCTGCCAGCATCCCTGGGGCACTCATGAGTGCCTGGTCCCCAGGCAAGACAGAGCTGATCCTGAAGAACAGTCCTGGAAGGCAGGAGTTGTGGGTGCCAGGATGTTGGAGCCTGGCACGTAACTCTTCTGATTGCACTGCTCTTCTGATTGCACTGCTAGTGCAGGCACTCATTTTACAGGGGGTGGGTAGAAGATGTAGGTTTGGTGGTTATTTTGATGTGCAGCTCATTCTTGCACCACTGCTGGCATTTGGAGAGGCTCTTTCAGTCCTCACAGTGATGTTCTCTGGCAAAGACTCCATCTACATGTGAGAAAAATAGTTTTATGACTACAGCCCTGAATCTGTGAGTCAGGAAATTTAAAACGATAGCTTCTCCTAGGCTTATCCACTTTTTATGTGGCTTGGGTGGGATCTCTCTCCCCACTTTAAACCAGTGTCATCCTGCTATAAAATGGGGGTAAGTTATTTATTGGCTGTCTTTGGTGCTTTCTGGAATATGTGGAAGTTATTTCAAAGTGCTCAGCATTAACATTTCTAACATTTGGGGCTAGAAATCCTGAAGGACTAAGTGCTGCCTCTGCAGGGAAGGAAGCCTTTTCTCCTGTGATGTTTAGTTATTTGCAACCCACTAAATCAAAGGCAAATTTTCAGCCACAAAATCCATAGGACTGATGGGGTTGTAAGGAGACAAGGGCCTGAGTGGGATCCCTCAGGTGAAAATAAATCCTCAGGTGGGGAAGAAGATGTTGCTCTTCCTCTCTGGCTTCTCTCACTGCCATGGCATCCATCAGAAAGCACATATTCTCTTTTTCATCCCTTTTTATCGCATATGTGATCTTTTTTGTTAGACACCGGCATAACATTTCCTGCTTGTCAGCCTGGGATACTAGTTAAAGATATGCACAAAGACAGAACCCACAAAATGCTGTTGCAAATCCTGACTGTACTGAACAGGTTGCAGAATTGCAATTCCACCTCATTGCCAGCCTGGTGTTGTCTCTGCAGACCCAAAAACGGTGGGAAATACTGCGTGGGTCGTCGCATGAAGTTTAAATCCTGCAACACAGAACCATGCTCAAAGCTGAAGAAGGATTTCCGGGATGAGCAGTGTGCCGACTTTGATGGGAAACACTTCAACATCAATGGGCTTCCCACAAATGTGCGCTGGGTTCCCAAATACAGCGGCAGTAAGTGGCTGGGGGGGATGTAGATCCTGCCTCCTGCATTGCTGCTTTGGGATGACGGTGTTCAGATAGCGTGCTTCTGGTTTCTCTCGCCACAGTCCTGATGAAGGATCGGTGCAAGCTGTTCTGCCGGGTGGCAGGGAACACGGCCTATTACCAGCTGCGGGACCGGGTCATCGACGGGACGCCCTGCGGCCCCGACACCAATGACATCTGCGTGCAGGGCCTCTGCCGGGTAATCATTTTCCTTCCTCTTCACCAAAGGGGGATGGCAGTTTTGTAGGGCAGGCTGGCACTTCTGCACCATGATCCAGGCAGTTGTTGGCATGTCCTCTTCGCTCAGGGGCTGCCAGCAGCATCTGCAGACTCCGTAAGCCCTAAATGGTCTGACATTTGTGCCAACCTCCAGATTTGCCAAAGAGCCACACATGGAATCATAGGATCATTTAGGTTGGAAAAGACCTTTGAGATCAAGTCCAGCCATTAACCCGGCACTGCCAAGTCCACCACTAAACCATGTCCCCAAGTGCCATATCCACATGTCCTTTAATACCACCAGGGAGGGTGACTCCCACCACTGCCCTGAGCAGCCTGTTCCAGTGTTTGACAACCCTTTTGGTGAAGAATTATTTCCTAATATCAAACCTAAACCTCGCCTGTTGAACATAAGGCTGTTTTCTCTTGTCCTATTGCTTGTTACCTGTGAAGAGCCTGACCCCCACCTGGCTACAACTTCCTTTCAGGTAGTTGTAGAGAGTGAGAAAGTCTCCCCTGAGCCTTCTTTTCTTCAGGCTGAGCTCCCCAGCCCCCTCAGCCACTCCTCATCAGACTTACTCTAGACCATTCACCAGCTCTTCTTGGGACACACTCAAGTGAAAGATGTTTGCACATCTGCCCTAAGTTATTGAGGGGTGTGGAGGTCTCAGCCTAAATCCCAGTGTTGCTTCCTTCTGTGCTTTGCCCCAGTTCTTCCTGATCAGACCCCAGATTTCTGTTCACAATCATTCTTCGTACTTTTCTCTATGGGAACAATTGATGCAAGAATTTTTCTCTACTGAAGGCATTGCCTAGTGCAAACAGCCATTTTGATTCTTGCTTTGTTAAAAAGCCTTTTGTTGTAAAACCTTGTGGGATGCCCACACTGTAAGTCAGTGGAAAAATGTGGGTAAGCAAACCGCTTTATCTCACGGCAGCCTTTTGCATAAACAGCTTTTGTGTGCCTTAATTAGGAGATTTGTCAATGCTGTTCTAGTCTGTATTTGCTCAATCTATTTTTTTCAATTTTTCTCTTAAAGCAAGCTGGATGTGATCATGTGCTGAATTCAAAAGCAAGAAGAGATAAATGTGGTGTTTGTGGTGGGGATAATTCTTCATGCAAAACTGTTGCAGGCACATTTAACACGGTGCATTATGGTAAGAATCTGTTGCTAAAAACTTCATAGTGAAAAATGTGGGTCTGTAAAAGCCATTACAACACTTAATCTACAAAAACACTGATGTAAACCACAAAATCCTTCTAGCTATAGTATATTCCATTTTATAACTATGCTATCCCTAGCTGAAACGTATCAGCTTGTGTAATGTGAGGTAACTTTGCTCATTTCCCTTCCCCTGTACAAAGCAAATGAAATGCCTGTGTAATAGCCTTGACTTTCTGTTAAATCTTTCCTAGGTTATAACATTGTGGTTCGCATCCCAGCTGGTGCCACTAATATTGATGTGCGTCAGCACAGTTACTCAGGGAAACCAGAGGATGACAACTACCTGGGTGAGTTGTACTCCTTATTTCACTCCAGAAATCTGCTAGGTTGCCTGGTTGTGGTGATATATCTACTGGCAGCTCTCTGCTAGGGAGGATGAAGAATTCATTTAAGGGAGGTGTTTTCTTGGTGGGAATTTTTATATGTCTGCCAAACATCCAGCCTTATCTTCTTCCTTTTATTTTTGTTCATGCTGTCCTAGATGCAACATTTGGGAACTTCACCAATTATAAGAAATATTCCCTTAGGGTTTGTCTAGGGCTGTGAAGGACTGTTGAGCCTGGATGGGAACTGAGGGATAAAGCTGGGAACCAAACAGGATTCTGAGTTCTGCTGGAGTCTCCTCACTGCAACTGCTGTCACCATGCTTTGGCTGGTGCCATGTCCTGAAAGATGTTTGTGCAAACACATACAAAGAGAAATTGTCTTCTATTCTTCTGAGAATAATAATTCTGATTTCACTTAGACTGAGGCCTGATAGTGACACGTAACTGTAAAGAAATAGCCTGCACCAAAGATGTTGGTTTGATTTAAACCTAACAGTAACTTGGCCTTTGGCTGAGGGACTTTCATAGTCACTGTTTTCTCTAACCTGTGGCTGTGTCTTCAGAGGCAGATGAAAATGCTTCTGTTAGACCACTCTGCTACATGCACATATATGTTGTTAGCATGGCCATGAGTGTCTTTTCCATCATGATCACTAACTCACCCCATGGATAGTTCTGTTTGTGTTCAATAGCAGAGATAATACAAATGAACATCACGACTGATGTTACACCTGCTAGTTGAAGGCTGATCTTGCCATTAAGTCCTGTTTGGGGTCTCTCAGAGTCTCTGGTCCTCCTCTTCTGCACACCCTGTGCCTTGCACTACCAGTTGTGTTGCAGTAGCACAGGGTCCTGTATTTACGTCTCTCAACAGGGCACTTCATTTTGTTTTATCTCACCAAATTCCTGTAACTGGGTATGTTAAAAAGAGGAGTTGGCTGATGGCCCCTAGCCCATCAAAGGTAAAGGGAGTCACTTGAGAAACAATACCAGAGACTACCATGCACCAAAGGGAGGCAATGCTGGCAGCCTTGGCTGTCTGAAATGCCATCCATGTGGCTGGACTCTTCATTGAGGCAAAAAGATGAGGTGGTGCAGCATGAATGCACATCAGCACCAAAAAAACTTTACTGAGGTCTCAGAGTTCTCTGTCTTGGAGGAGGGAGGCAAGTTTTATTATTCCTCTTTCCTGGAAAAAACAATCCTCGCTATGCTGTGCCTACTCAAACTGGTTCACCCCAGAAGGAGCCCCAAACTTCTCAGCTCTTCTTGGAGGGCCTTTAATCTTCTTGGGAAACAATGAAGTCAAATCTTCTTTAACGTTGCTTTAATATTGCTGGGAAAGCATCTCTTCACGTTAGGCCTGACTAGAAGCAAATGAGAAGTATGCATGTGTCCACTTATTTTGCAGCTCTCTGAGTGTGAAATCTTGGGCCCTCAGTTACTCAGTTGTGAACCCTGTAGTTGCTTAACAATTTAGGAGGGATTTGATGTCATCATCAAGTCCAAGATGTACCTGCTGTTACAGGAGATACAGTAAAAGAGAAGGAATCCTTTAATGAGTTTTACTACTGCCTAATAACATTAAAGCTTCCAAAGTGTGGCACTTGTTAGAGTGTAGCCTCTGCTTTGTGAGGTTTTCTCCATCTATGTCTGTTTGCTACTGAGCAGTGTTTTGCTTCATTATCGCTCCTCATTTGATGGAAAAACCTTCCCTTTGGTGTTTTGGTGTCTAGATTTTTGAGTACAGGGGCTTTTTAGTAGCAGAGCTGTGATGGGTGAAATGGTGGGGAAACTAACTTAGGAAATTAGCTACATAATCGCATTAGTGTGAAGTTGTGCAGCAGACTGCTGTTTTCAGGAAACTGTTCCTTTTATAAAGCATTTAGGCTTTAAGCCTCCAGTACTCTCACATAGCTTAAGATTTGGAATAATAAAATGTACGGGGGGAGGAGGGAGAGGAAGAGAAAGGGGGAGATACTGACCAAACTCCCTGTAATTATATACTAGAAAATCATGTTTAGGTAATTAGGGTGTGTGCATTTACCCTAAGAACACACCTGGAAGCACCAGGGAAGCCACCCTATCCACACAGCTAATGGAAAGGTTTGGGCAGGATTATTTCTGTGGTATGTGTGGGGATACAGCCTATGCGTGCTCCTTGCAGCAGCCAGCCCAGAATGCCTTTTAGATATCTCTTCATTGGCTTATGGATGAACTGTTCAGCAACAACTTCAGGCATTCAGCCTTCATTTTTAAGAGGCTTTCCAGTGGAAAAAGGAGAAGGCACAATGTCTGCAAGAGCTCTGCTGTTGTCTTTACATCCTTTCTGTTTGAGAGTGCCAGTGGGCTTTTCCCCCCCACCCCCAAGGGAAAGGAGCACTGAGACCGCATGACCCACATTGTTATGTACGTATGAGTTAATTCTGCCTCTTTAGTTCTTGTTTTTTGCACCTATGCAGCCTTATCTAACAGTCAAGGAGACTTTATATTAAATGGAGACTTTGTCGTCAGTATGTTTAAAAGGGAAATCAAAGTTGGGAATGCTGTGATCGAATACAGTGGCTCCGATAATACTATTGAAAGAATTAATTCTACAGATCGGATTGAGCAAGAAATAACGCTGCAGGTGAAGTATATGTTGTGTGTATGGACAAGTCTGCCCGGCATTGTTGGACTGAAAATAGTGGGCCGTGATATCTGTTGGTTTACTCTGCTTCATTTTTCTTCTTCTCAGGTTTTATCAGTGGGCAACTTGTACAATCCTGACGTTCGTTACACGTTCAATATCCCTATTGAGGACAAACCTCAGCAGTTTTACTGGAATGAGCATGGCCCATGGCAGCCCTGCAGTAAGCTTTGCCAAGGTGGGTGCTTGGGAAGGCTTAGTTTTGTCCTGGATTCATTTGGGGTTTGGGCATTGCTGTCAGATCTCTCTCTGATTTCTTCGAGATTCTTACCCTGTGGGTGTGATTGTTTCCCTGGACTGCAGTGGTAGGTAACATCCTACAAGGTGCTTCTGGATTTCAGAGCAGGACACCTTACAGCCCCTCCCAGCCAGGTGAGCCTCACAACCAGGTCTGCAAGTGAGGAAGCTGAAGCACAGAAAAGGTCATGAGGCATTTCCTAAGGCTGCAAAATGCACCAGTGTCTGGTTTTGGGTCTGACATCCGATCGTTGCCAGTGCCCACCCTGCTAAATACTCAGAGCCCATCCCTGTGGGGGTGCTGCAGCTCTCTGCTTGTGTCCATCCTGTCTGTGATAAAGCCCTTCTACTCCGCTTAGTCTTAAACTCCCTCTCTGTTTCTGATAGAGGTAGGAAAGCACACCTAAACATCTCTTAAATGCTGCTACGAAAGGTGTAAGAGAAATAACTGAATTGATCACTTCGCTGCATGACTCAAACCAAGTGCTGGTTTTCTCTGTGCAGGAGAACGAAAAAGGAAACCTGTGTGTAAGAGAGAGTCGGATCAGCTCACAGTGTCAGACCAGCGATGCGATCGAGTTCCCCAGCCTGACCCCACCACTGAGCCTTGTAACACTGAATGTGAATTAAGGTGCACTGTGCTTAGCTGTGTATATAAATAACATTGTGTACTCATTATTTACTCTTCTTTCCATGCACTTCTCACCATAATTCCCTTTCTCACCAGCCTGTATTAGATTTTGAAAAAGAAAAGGATTGGTAGTTGCCTCTTTGTCAACCAAGAGGGATTGTCATCCACCAGTGGTGTTTTGAGAGGCACTTTTTGATGTTTTTTACATTTCTCTTTCTTGATTCAATTAGGGCTAACTATAACAAAAATTCTCTAATGTTGAAAAATCTCTCTGTGCAATACAGGGTCTGAAATTTGCATCTGCCTGGATCAGAAATGCTCAGAGCCATTCTACATACAGCCTGCAAAGAGGGGAAAACATACTTAAAGCAAAAACGTAGCTAAGACTTGGATTTATCATTGTTTATTTAAAGCAAAGAATAGGTTTAAGTGTAGAATGGGTTTGGGGCTGTCCCCAGAGAATTCCTGGCAAGCTGGAATTGATGGAGCACAGCCTAAATCATCACAACCCATTTTCCTTTAAAAAGCAATCTGTTTTCTTTTCTGGGGCTTAAATATGGTAGCCTTAAGCGGCTGCTGGTGAAGCAATTCAGATGGCCGAGTTTCCCGAGGGGTTTCTCAGCCCTGTTAAACCGGGGCTGTGCAGGCCCGGGTTGTCGCGGTAACAGCTGTTGCCATTGCAACAGGTTGGAAACTTGAGAAGGGCAAACGCAGGAGTCTGAAGGCATGCAGGGATGTGAGGCTCCCACCAGTCAGGAGCTATTGACTCCAAATCCCCTTGATCTTATTCTCCAGGCTGTGCTGGAGTTTGCTCCCTTGCCTTGGGAGCGGGGCTCTGTGCTCCCTGTACAGGCACAGGCAGCAGCCTGAGGGTCTCCAGGACCCCCAGAGGATGTCACTGCCTCCTCCCCCAGAAGCCACCCCTGTCAGGTGTGAGGGTCACGGGCTCCTGTTGGTTTCAGGGTCTCCAGCACCTCCCTGGATCAGGCCTCATATCCAGCATATCTTTCCAGAGCTGGGCTGATGTGAAGCAGGGCTGTATCCCCAGGTGGGTCCTTGAGGGCCTCTAGCACCATCCTTGTTGCCTATCTCACAGCGGAGGTAGCAGAGTGGAAATCTGTCTGTCAAGAGAACACCTCTAATCCCTGCTGACACAGCTAGGGCTTGAGTGTCTTGTAGCAAGCCATTTGCTTGTCCTTTGGAGTGCTGAAACTGCTCTGTGGGTATCCTGCAATGTGGAACACCTCTCAAACCTGTGCAGGTCATTTTCTGGTGCTGTATTTTCCAGCTTTTATTTTTTAGAGACAGGTGCGTGGGAGCATGGGCTAGAAAGCTTTCAGAAGCTTTCAGAGCATTGTTCCTTGCTTGGCTGTGAACTCCCATTGCCACGTTGGTCCCACAAGGTTACGGTGTGGCTTTGCTGTCTTTGTTTTGCTCAAGAGAGACCTGCTGACAGTTTCTTCCCTTCAAGGAGCAATGCCAGGGTTAGCTGAAAGTCCCAAAGCATTGGGAAGCGTGACACAGAGCCAAAACTTCCTGTTCAAGAGCATATATTCCTTATTTCCATCAAACACTCTTGAGCACGTTGTCTGCAGAGCTCAGGGCTGATGTTTGCTGTCCTTGGCCCAGGTGGCACATTGCAAGGAAGAGCGAGTGCACGGCGCAGTGTGGGCTGGGCTACCGTACCCTGGATATCTACTGCTCCAAGTACAGCCGGCTGGAGGGCAAGATAGAGAAGGTGGATGATCGCTTCTGCAACAGCCAGGCCAAGCCCAGCACGAGGGAGAAGTGCACTGGAGACTGTAACGTGGGAGGGTGGCGGTACTCGGCCTGGACTGAGGTAAGGGATGCTTCATGGCACAGCAAATGCTGCTCCTTGCACAGGAGTACATTGGGCTGTGTAGGTTGCTAACAGAATATATATAAAATATGGGCACAGTGGTTCTGCTTTCATTGCTTCCTCTGGAGTACGCTCTAGTCTGAATCAGCCTGGTACTCCTTACCTTCCACTGCAATTAATATATACTTTAAGTATCTGTCTTCATTACATGAGGCCCTGCTAGCTGTCTTCTGCCATCAAAGCTGTCACCACTGCCAGGAGCTGGGGACGACGTTGCCATCATCTGAAATTTGTTTCCTTTCCACATCTTAGCTTTTGCATGAACAAGAAAATTCCTGAATGCAGGCACAGAGAGATTGATGAGCCTGGGGATTTCCAGGGAGGGGCACGATGAAGGAGGGTTGGCTGGTCAGAGAGAGTAAATCTCTCCTAAAATGAGAACGAGCAGCAGCCATTTAGGAGAACTGAAAGGCAACACTTGTAAAAGTAATAATGGGGTTATAACCTGAAATGAATTTGTGAAACACATTGCCACGACATTTTATTAAGCTTAGTGAGATTGGCTTTTTAAAAGAATACATAAAGTAAAAACCTGTTACTTAAAGTATGAATTGTTCTTCCGGAGGTCTCCTGCAGTCACTCTACAGTGACTGCAAAGAGAGAGGAGGCAATAGGAATAGAGTGGCAGGAAATATTTACTGGGTGTGTGTCCCTCGCAGTGCTCCAAGAGCTGCGGTGGGGGCACACGGCGGCGGCGAGCCATGTGTGTGAACACCTACAACGATGTCCTGGATGACAGCAAGTGCAGCCAGCAGGAGAAGCTGACAGTGCAGCGATGCAGTGACTTCTCGTGCCCACAGTGGAAAACCGGTGACTGGTCCGAGGTAGGTGCTGGTCATCAAGGTGGGCTCACCCTGCTGGTCCTCCACCCTGAGGGGCTGGTACCTGCAAAAAGGTGTCTCCCTCCCTGCTTGGCTGTCATGATTTGTTTGTGCCTCCTGCAGAAGGTCTCCCCAGGCCTGTGTACAGGGAGGTTTCAGCCAGGCAGCAAAGTCATTGGCCTTGGTAGCCCTGGTCAGGTGGCCACTTTCCTCCCTGCTAAGCCACAGGGGGTTAATGTCTCTCCAATCCTGCAGTAATTTCTCCCCAGTTTTTCCATAGTTCTGCTGTACATTTGGGAAGAAAAATACCTTCTGCCCTCATTTTCCCTAGAGATTATCCTCAAGAGCCCTGGCAGCTCTGGCTGTCACTGGAGGGCAGGATTTCACCCTGCTGATGTTTTGTTCAGCCTCTCTCTGCTGTTTATTACCTCTTCCACTGCTGCTCGTGTGTTTTGCAATGCAACAAAACTATCTTGATAGGTTCGTCTCTGCAGCAAGACTGGGGGTGCTGGAGAACAGTATTCAAAGGATGCTCGTCACCATTGTGGCCAAATTTCTCGTTTCTGTGAATCATGTTCTTTTAGTGCATAATGAAAGCAATTAAATGGGAACGGGGATTGTTCTCTACAAAACATGTCTTCTGATTCAAGCTAGTAGCAGTCCAAGCCATGCAGGGCAGTGGAAGAGGTGCTCACAGCCTGCAGAAGCCAAGACCCTTAAAGTGCACGCTCAGAAAGAACAAGTTTTTTAGAAGCACCCTGTTGTGCACAGCTAAAACCCCGCAGGGCAGTGCTGTGCATTCGCACCATGTCTCACACCTGCTGGAAATCAAGACCCTTTGTGATCTCACTTTGCCCGTGCTGAAGGATTCTGGCCCAGCTGTGCTCTCCATGGTCCAGCTCCTGCTCTAGACGAGCTCCTGATAGCAATCTTCTTGTTGACAAGACACTCTCCTGTCTTCCAGGACTTGTTGTTGTTAGCTAAAGAGCTGCATTTCAGCACCAGGTTTTTTTAAGCTGTGGTTGCAGTAGGTCTCCAGGTTTATTTTCCAGTGCCAGGGCAGGTGCTGAGCTGGCAGCGCATCCCTGGCACCACCTGAACTCTCACTTTTCTCCTTGCAGTGCTTGGTCACCTGTGGAAAAGGACACAAGCACCGCCAGACATGGTGCCACTTTGGAGAAGATAGATTGAATGACAGGTTTTGCGACCCCGAGACAAAGCCAGAGTCAGTGCAGATGTGCCAGCAGCAGGAGTGTGCCTCGTGGCAAGTGGGGCCCTGGGGCCAGGTACCACGGAGCCCCACAGGGCTCCCAGCTGGGGGGGACCTGGATGAGGGTGGTGGGAGCTGGGTGCTGCCCTTTCATCCAAATTCATCAGCATAACTGTGTTAATTGATTTGCACACCAAAGCAGCCCTCTGTTTGCTTGGGTTCAGCGGATAGGCAGCAATAACAGTACCTGCCTTTTGTGCTAAATTTAATCTCTGTCATACTAAATTTGCCATGATTTTCAAAAAAAGGGGATTCCAAGGTTACGTTCCTAAATCCATATTTAGGCACATAAATATATGGCCTAATTTTCAGAGAAAAGCTGCTCACGTTGAATAACTTTTGTTGCTTTTAATGTTTTCCAGTTTCTGGGTTAGTGAGGGGTTTTTTTCTGTTAAAATACAAGTTACTCATTTCTTCCAGAGTGTTCTGGCATCTGCTTTTTCACAAAGCTGTTAGCTCTTGACTTAAAAAAGCAGCAACAAACCCAGACCAGTTGTCCTAGTCAGACGTATTTCCCATCAGTAAAATTATTCATTAGCTGCTCATGCAACCATGGGGCTGAACAACCAGTTTTAAAGAAGGGTATCATGCAGGTTCTACCAGATACTGATTCTAATGTGTGCAGCAAAGTAAATCATTTCAGTGCTCGCACTTTGCTTTCCAAAGAATCAAGTGAAGCGTGCAAGGCACTGGTGGCCGCAGTGAGTTAAAACTTTGACCTAATTTAAAGCTGAAATGCATGAAGTGGAGAGAAACCAGAAGGGAAACTGTCTTTTATTTTTGCTGCTCTTGCTACGTGCCTAAACACAGGCTGGGCTGATTAATACTTTCTAAGCAAAGCAGTTACTCAGACCCAGTGCTCTTTTCTCCCATCTGTCTTGTCCCAGTGCACTGTTACTTGTGGCCAAGGCTACCAGATGAGAGCAGTGAAGTGTGTTGTGGGCACCTACGTGTCAGTGGTGGATGATAACGACTGTAATGCTGCAACCAGGCCTACAGATACCCAGGTAAATCCTGCTGCCTTGTCTCCATTTCTTCACTGTGTGTGTATGGAGGCATCCAGGCTACAGGTTCAGGGGATATCTTGCTGCAGAAAGGCTTTGCTCTGAATGCCAGCCCTGCAGAGCAGTACCTTGGGCTGCTCCATGGTTGTTGGAAGGATGCAGCACAGCACCCTGCTTTGGTAGAAATGGTACAGATGAGCTGTGTTCAGGGAGTGCCCATCTGTGGCACCATCCCATCCTCTCCATGTGGTTCACCTTACACTCTGAAGCACCAGATTGCCAGAAAGGCAACAGACAACCTATGAGGGTATCAGGACTTTGTGGGTGAAGATTAATTACTTTTGCTTATGGTTTATATCCATGGAGCTCTAGTCATACAGTGGGATGTGAGGGTATGTTCAGATGCAGCACTAAAGCTGAATTCTTAAGAGCTTATGAGCTAAAGAAGCTGCAGGGGATGAATATGGGATAACAACCAGAGACCAGAAGGTTGAGACAGTATTTATTGGCCTTAGAGGTCTTGATACCTCCTTTGGCTTACATGGAGTCGAGGATACCTGGCTGCAGTCTGGGCTCATGTGGCTGCAGAACTGTTGCTGTGTTCTGACAAATGATGGTGAAGGGCCATAATTTCTTGTATGCTGCATGTGACAATGTAGTGTTTGTGACAGCTACAGTTCCAGACACTTCCTCCCTGGCCAGATAAATTGAGAAATGTTGCACACTTTGCAGATTTGCTGAAGAGGCTTTCCATGCTTGGAAGCAAACATGTAAAGTCCCATTTCAAGCAGGAGATATGCCCAGGGTGTCTGAAGGAGCTGAATAAAACAGAACATTACCATCTATCTGTCATCTAGGAGAGTTGTAGTGCTCATGCCCTGCCCAGCTTCAGTCTTGCATGAACTCACAGAGTTTATCTAAGGCTACAATATTTGGGAAAGCACTGTTTTTCCCATGTATGGAGACCAGTTGCACTACAGTGAAGGGGTAACAAACCCACTTGTCATCAGCCCTCATTTGGCATGCATGCCTCCAGCATAAGTGAAATCACAGCAGAACAGAAATCAGGATTGCCATTTGTCAGAAGCTGCTCTCCCCCTCACAAGGACAATCACTATTAATTTCCTTTTTGGCAAGGACCACTCGATGGAGTAAGTCATGGATGTTCATAATTTCTGTCACCAGACCTCCCAGAAGGTCTGGACAGAGCCCTCCTGTGAGGCACCGTACGAAGACTGAGCAGAATTACATGCCTGTCCTCAAAACCTCACATTGCTTGGTGTGTGGTGGAGATTAGCACATGGATATAGGTGGTCTGGTGGGCTGCAAGGATTCAGAGGGCTGTAATCAGCAGCATAACCTTTATTGTGTGGGCAGCAGGTCTTGCGCTGAAGGAAGGGAGCTTTGAAGGGAGATATAGTTGCTGCTTCGCAGATGTGTGTTCATGTCAGAACTCTTAATGAACTTTCATCTTTTGTCTCAAAAAATCTGGTTTTAATGCATAGAGATGGCACATGGTTATGGGGATCCCTATTGTAGAGTTCCTAATAAGTCAAAAGTCCAGATAGGGTTCTGCAGATGAAGGCCTTGGAATATAGATATCGAATTTTGCTGATTCAGGAAGAGGATGCAGGGAGGAAGCCTGCCTGCACAGCACATGCAGGTCATAGAGTTTCAAGATGTTGCATGTTGTTCATAATTTCATTGAAGAGGAGGTGGTTTAACCAAAAACTCTGCAAATTCTTTATTTCTTGTTTTTCCCCAATGTATTTCCTGTACAGGACTGTGAAATAGCTGTATGTCCTCCCCATCCAAATAGTCCTGAAGCCAAGAGAGCCATATCAGGCATTCACAGGACGCAGTGGAGATTTGGATCCTGGACACCGGTAAGCACACATCATAATACTTTCAGGATTATTTTACAATAGACAATGTGATATTTTTAAGTGCATATGCCCAACTTTTCATTACAAAGTCCTTGCAATGTATGTCAGGCAACTTCCTAGTAGAGTGCTCTTTGCTCTTCCCTAGTGCTCTGCAACGTGCGGGAAGGGAACCCGAATGAGATATGTCAGCTGCCGGGATGACCAGGGCTCTGTGGCTGATGAGTCAGCTTGTTTCCACCTTCCAAAGCCATCAGCCACAGAAATGTGCACCGTGACACCGTGCGGGCAGTGGAAAGCCTTGGAGTGGAGCTCTGTAAGCATAACACTGTCTATTGCAAGAGACCTCATTGCTGGAAACATGTTTCATTAATCTGTTGCACTTGCCCTTTTATAAGTGAGGTTATTTGGGTTTTCTGCTGTTCATTATTAGCAAGAGCTGGTTTTCAAAACTGGAAATGTGACTGTGTCTCCTTTTCCCACTGTAATGCAGTGCTCGGTGACTTGTGGTCAAGGTAAGGCAACGCGACAAGTGATCTGCATCAATTACAGTGACCAGCTGGTGGATAGGAGCGAGTGTGACCCAGACGACCTCCCTGCCACCGAGCAAGACTGCTCCATGTCTCCATGTCGTCCAAACAGCCATGACTACGGCAGGTCCATCCACCCTTTCCTCTATCCTGATCATCGCCTCAAACTGCACCCTGGAGGCAGCCCAAACCAAAACCGTGCACATATACCGGGAGGCAATCAGTGGAGGATTGGCCCCTGGGGTGCTGTAAGTGCCCCGATTCTCTTATTCCTGGGTTTTGTTGGGTTTTGTTTCTTTCCCAGGCTCATTCAGTCTTTTCTTGAAGTCAGAAGTCAGCACACAGTGAAAAGAGAGAGGGACGTTTCTCCCCACTGTCTGCTCTCTGCTCACACAAGCAAGTGTTGCAGAAGGGCTCAGGCATTGCTTATCAGCCTCTCATACCTTGTATCTCCAAGGTACTCTAGGCAGAAAGCTGACAGCATCATTTTCCCTGAGGCAAAGGCCGGCCTCTGCTTCTTGGCTGTCTCCTGGGACATTTACAACAGAGTTGTTGCCAAAGCACAGCGGAGCCTCGATGCCAGCTACTCTCACTGCAAACAGTATGCAATGCTTTATCGTGGAAGTCTGTAAAGGGAATTAAGTGCAAATGGGATATCAAACACTGCAGCAGGGATTATTCACCTGCTTAAAACTAGGCTAGCATTTACTTTCTTTGCTTAGTCAGCTCCTAAGTCATTGCACTGCTATTGGTAATAGCTGGGTTTTGAAGTTTAATAATGCCTGTTAGCTGCATTAAACTTCTAGTGGTATATTCCCATGGTGCAAGACACTGGGAAGGAGCTGGGAATACAAACTTATTCCTGGACTCAATGAAACCATGGGCAATTGTGTCTTCCAGTGCTCTAGCACATGTGCGGGGGGGTTCCAGCGGCGGGTCGTGGTGTGCCAGGATGAAAACGGATACACCGCAAATAACTGCGATGAGAAAAGCAAACCCATGGAGCAGAGATCATGTGAATCTGGCCCCTGCCCTCAGTGGGTCTATGGCAACTGGGGAGAGGTGAGTGTACCATCCATCCTGGGCTCTGTGCCCAGGGCAAGACTTTCATTAGCAAGTGGCTGAAAAATGGGAGAAGAGAGGGGTATTGTGGTGTCATTTATTAGAAAGATTGGAACTTGAAGGGCAGCCTCTGATAAATGAATGAACCTGAGCAACTGCTGGGTGGTGTTTTTGTTTCCATTTGTCTTGCAAAAACTTTCTTCCCCAGCAAAAGTAAGTTTTACAAAAAAGATTTTTTTTTTTTAAGCCAGGTTTAACCGAAGGCCTTTTTTTTTAAATGAAAGCACTGCTCCATTTTGAAAATTAATCTGAGATAAGCAGTTGGAGATGTAAACCTCCAGTATCACATTGAGTCGGGCAATATCATGGTGGAGCAGCATGAACAGCTTTAGGAGAGAAGCTGAAGCAGCTGAAGGTCCATCTGAGGCTCACAAGGGGGATTTGGCTGGAGTGGATTAGTTGGGAACAGAAACCACCATTGGTTTTTAGAGGTGCTAGTGCTTTGGGCAGCCAGTGGGCAGTATTTTTGCTGTCCCAACGGTGACTGCTCTGTCCTATGCTGACTTGCAGTGCACGAAGCCATGCGGGGCAGGGACAAGGACACGGCTAGTGGTGTGCCAGCGCCCTAATGGAGAAAGGTTTACGGATCTGAGCTGTGAAATCCTTGACAAGCCACCAGACAGAGAGCAGTGCAATGTGCAGGACTGTCCTAGAGATGCTGACTGGAGTGCTGGTCCTTGGAGCTCGGTACGACCATAAACTCTTTCTCTTTGTGAACCGTTTTGTAGATATCCCCTAACAACAGATTTAATTTGCTTCAAACCAAGGTGCTAATGCTTCATGTCTTAAAACTGCACTTACAGAGGATTATTTACCATATATTCAGAATAACACCTGTTCAGGAAGGTCTTACATTAGGGGAGCTTGAGTCCTTTAATTTAAAAGGCACTTTCTGCCACCTTTGTCCATTTCATTACACTGTGCAAGTGCTGTGCATTATGAATCTTGGTTCTGACTGAGTTTTTGCATGTGGATTTACACCTGGCATTTAAGCAGTACATTTCCATTGAAGCTAAATTGTTCTGCTCTTTAATGGTAATACTGCACTGTGCACCTACTGGTTTACCAGTCGCATGTTCTCTGCCAAAAGCAAAATTACTGGGGAGAATGTGCTAAATGGCACCAATTTCCAGGCATGTATAAGTATGTATAGATGTGTTTGCATGTCCCTACCTGCCCACACACAGACCTACATGGAAACACATGTGCATTCACACCTGTGCTCTATTTCTATTCCTGTGCATATAATATGACTGTGATGTACAGTGCAAAGGCACCTGTAAGCTATTCTCATGCATCTCTCTGGTTCTGGAGAGTGATTGTCTAGCCTGATCTCCAACTGCTGCTCTATCACTAAGCCAGCAAATGATCAGCAAGGTGCTGGAAGGCTTAAAACCCTGGGAGTTTCCCAATAACAAAATAGTGTTTGGAGCAGAGGTGTTTTACATTGCCCCTTTGCCGCTGGAAGAGTCTGCTACAGAGATGCTCTTGTGAGGGAAGAGCAGCCCTGAACCACAGGGTTGGGGTGCTATTTTGGGTGCCACATCTTTGCAATTCTCCCTGCCTAGAGCAGCAACCTCTGCTCTGAATCCTGCACCAAAGCACGTGCCACCCGAGGCGCTTCCGGAGCCCTGGAAAACCACGGACCTGTCTGTTTTGGAGTGGCCTTCAAATAGATGTCAACCTTTATTGTGTATTTTGTTATAAAAGCATTTGAAGAATTTTTTTTAAATCTGATTCAAAAGCACTTTATAGGAAAAGAAAAAAGAGGCCTGTTTTTTAATGTACTGGACTTCCTTAATTGTCATAGTTTGAAAAGTCATCTTGCCAAAACTTGCTCTCCTTCTGTGGGTGCTTTCAGTAACATGGATGCCTTAAGTAACACTCCTCAATATTTTTATCATACCTCAGTGAGTTCTGCAATAGCCATAAAACTGCTGAACGGGTGTTTATCCGGTGCTTCACCAGAACAAGAGACAGTGCTATGAAATATTTCATTTGAGGTGCTAATGTACCCCTTGTCCATCAACCTGGCTGGTGCTAAGGATGAGCGAGGTGAGGTAAGCAGAGGTAGCAATGCATGTGCTGACTGCCTGGCAGGATTTGCCAGCTGGGAGGTGCTGCCAACCATAGTTTACCTGTGCTGGACCATTTGCAAGAGCCAAAGGTGTGGACAGAGTTGTGTTTCATTCTGGTGTTGCTCAGCCTCTTTGTGGCTGTTCAGGAGCAGGCTGCAGGGCTGCGCCTGCTTCTCAGTCTTGGAAACACAGGGTGCAGTCCTCTAGTCTAATTTTCGGTTGTTTTCTTTTCACCCAGGAAAAATTCCCTTGGCTCCACTCTGTTGTATTAGTCTCAATGGGTTGTCCTTGCTCTCCTGGGAGCAGGTGGGATGTCTGGCAGACAGGTGGAGGGCAGGGACACCCTGTCCTGCCTGCAGTGTCTCCTCCCAGCTGGCACAGGGTCACAGCCCTGTGGAAGGGACTGCAGGGCTGAGCCCCAGTCGTTGCCATGAACTGATTTGATTTTTCAGTCTCATTTACTGAGGTGTCCTTGGGCTCTGACACAGGGGACCCAGAGCTGTTTGAAGACTGAGAAGTATCTATGGGGTCCCCAGGGCTTTGTGTCCCTCCAGCAAAACACTCCATGTGTATGTCTACCTCGTGCTACTACTGTAGGTAGTAACGGCCAAATTTTTCTCCTTCAGTGTGGTATCACCTGGATTTGCTTTAGCTCTGTCATCTGTTGCAAACATCATTCTGCAGCTGTACATACTTCATCTGTTGTGATGGAGTGTCACTACCATATTTTTTTGGTCACTTTTGAAACAAGAGTATAGTATTGGCTGAAACTTTTCAGCAGTATGGATTTATGTATTTATGTAAAAGTGTATTTATTTTTCCAATATTGTTATTTAATTTTATATAAACATTGCATACATTTACAATGTTTAATGTTAATGTTGAACAGTGAAAATTAAACGCAAGTAGAATGTAATCATAAATGAATTTGTATAATGATTTCTTGAGTCTTTTGCTAAATTCAGATAATTTATTAGATTTGGTAACTTCCTAAATTTTCTGAAACGGTTCTGCAATGTTCCATCTTTTAACTGGCATTTCTTTTACTTGCTTTGTTCTCCAACAGAAATTGTTATTCTCAATGATTAAACAAACACAGTTAAAAGTGTATGAATTACAAAGTTTGGATAACTAATTTCTTGCAATCATCTGACTGGCTTAGCCTTACTCAAGTTTCGGTGAACTTAGTATTATAAAATTAAATTTATAGTACAAAAATTAAAGCAGAGAGAGTCCGAAGCATCCAACCCACAGTCCTCGGGCAAAATTCCACTGGGATTTTACACAGTAAACAAGTGATCTTTATCTGGCTGGTTAAATCCAGGTTTGGAAGAGATAATTAAATGGATAAACAGATTGTATGTGTAAATGATAATTTTACAACAGGAGACTGGTGAGATATCTTGTCATTATAATGTATGTTCAAAGAGGACTAAGAGAAGGTGACATTTTTATTTCCTTGCTTATTTAAGAACATGTATTTACCCATTGCAGAATTGTACACCATGTGATAGACCTGACCTTCTTATTAAAACCATGCTTTAGAAGATGTGCACAGACTGTCACAGAATACAGAGAGTGTTTTTTCTCCTCTGAATGCTTTATGGTATGAATGCAGATCTCCATACACACTCTTGAATATCGAGGGGAAATCTTGTCATGTTCTCGTGTCATGTTCATGAGGGAGATGTTCACAGCAAGAATTACCCATTGCTTCATTTAAAACCTGAGGTTTGGTTTTAATTAATACACCCATATATATACCATATATATAAAATATATGCATAACCTCCCTTAAAACACCCGCCTTGGAGCAGATTTGCTCCTTGCAATAATCTCTGATATTTTGAGTTTGCCTTAATGATCCAACTGTATCCTGATACAATGTATGAACAATGCTGAATGAACTTGTTGTGGGCTTCTCATTCTTTCCGAGTTAGGAAATGGGCACAGATAAGGTAAAACAATTATATCTCACAGTACCCTGGTTCAGTTGGGTGAGTCATTTGGGCTTCACTGCACAGGGCAGTGATCATTTGACTTTGAACTCTGGAAAATGGGTAGGTGAGGTTTAGATTTATTTGGGTTTTGTTTGGTTTTTTCCCAAAAAAGTATTACAATTTTAAAAGTAGCCTGCCTTGTCAAGTACTTGTCAGACTTGGGTATCTGAAGTTCAGGCTGCTGGTGCAGTGGTTGTGCAGCTCTCAGTGCTTCCCAGCTCTGTATCCTGTAGACAGAGATGCTGGTATCAGAGTCTTTGAGGGCCTTTTGCTCTAAAGAAGAATCAGAAGATTACTGTCAAATAATTAGAATATTAACCAGCTAAGCTCCAAACTCTGTTCTTGTGGATGTGAGTTGAGGTCTGGGCTAGGACAGCATTGGCAAGAAGCTGGTGGCATTGATGGCTTTGGAGGGCTCTTTGGCTGCACACAGGGACAGAGCAGCAAAGGGGCTCTGAACTGGGTGGGAAGTGGAAGAACTGCCTGGCCAACATCTGTGTCAGGCAGCTGGCACTCCAGAATTCTAATCTTAAAATTGGTGTCAGTGGAAACTTTAGGTTATTTTTATTTAATTCTGTCAAAGCCCCAGCATGTTGTTTGCAAAATGCCTTCCCCATGCGGCTGGCTGAAAATAGGCTGTTGAACAGCAATATTCTCTGTGTCGTTGTTCTGAAAATGTTCTTAGCAGGCAGGATGTCAGGTGTTGCTAAGGCAGAAGTGATAACCAGGGACAGATTTGGTTGCAAGTGTATATAACTCTGCTCCCTTCTTCTCCTCTGCAGAAAATGAATTTGCTGTGGCAGCAGCATTACTGAACTGCTGTTGGGGGGTTGTTTGAAGTGTTTCAGCCTATTGCTCCTCTGAGGCAGTGGTGATGGATGTTAATGCATCTCTCTCCTCACCTCAGTGCCCACAGCTAGTGGCTCCAAGGCAATCACAGGTGGGCAAAGCCAGTGATACCCAGCTGCCCAGTAGAGGAACATAATTTTTTTCATCTCTTTTTACCCTAAAATCTCCAATTTTTGTTTTCCTTTCCATTTTTATTTTTTGTCTGCTATCACCATCTATCATTGCTCTTTCTGTTTCTACTTAAATAAGGAGAACTATATGGGTATACTTTTGTTATCAGTTCTCTCTCTCCTCTTTGCTAGTATTGATGCTACATTAGCAGGAAAACAACTGTGGAAGCCCATCAGCTACACCCTGCAGGTGAGGGACCACCCTGGGCCACTGTGTGCTTAACACTGAGCCAGTACTTCAGTGATTCCTGGATCAACTCCTCACAGGATTGATTTCCTGCAACTTATAGCTCAGCTGTTGCAAACCCCCATTGGTCTTTACACCACTCATGACCTTTTAGTCTGAAGAAGTAAAAAGACTGGTCAGCAATGTCCCTTCTGACCTCCCTAGTCCAGTGACTAAATGCTGGGGAAAGACCAGAGCATGGAGCTGCAGAGAATCTCATCTGCTGTCCTTCAACAGCCTGTCCTGTTGCCATTGCCAGGACAGACAGGAGCTGAACCAGTGGTTAGACTCAGGAATGAGCTGGACCAGTGGTTAGACTCACAAATGTTATTTTCAGGTATCTTTAAAATCTTCTTGTCCCTTTGCCCCCAGACAGTGCATCTTTTCCCCAAGTTCCTCAGTGCACTTTCTCACTCAGAGCAGGTAACTCCATTGGTATTCGCTGATATTTCTAACAGTGAATACAGCAATATAGCCCAACCCATGCTTCTGTCCCAACGTACTGCAACATGCCTCTCTCCTCCCCTAGTGCAATGTCTGTTTGGCTGCATTTGGCATGTGGTTGCCATTTTACACCTCCTCTCTTACACATTTTCTCAATGGAATGGTCATTTTCTAGGCCTGAACTCAAACAAGAAGTGGTGAGGCTGCTGTTCAGCAATGACTGGATTCAGTCCTCGTGTTATGGGTGGCCCATCCCTGGCTGCTGGTCCTGTAATGCCTGCAGACCTCCTGCACATCTGCACATGCCCATACAGGAGAAATAAAGCAATAAATAAAAGGGTAGTTGCTGAGAGTAGTTGTCTCCCAAAGCACTGGCTCAGAGTACAGGAATGCATTAGACTGCAAGGGTAGCATTGGAGCAGTAACACACTTTCAAGGATGAGCTATGAAATGCAGCATCTTCAAGCAGATCCCTGAGCTGGGTTTTGGGAGGTCTGCCTGCGGTTTTGCCCATTTTCCAGAGTCACACTGTATACCCCACACTGCAATCATTGCTGTTGCTCAGATCCTAGGGATTTAGAAACAAGGATGTATAACAATGAGGGACACTAAGCACAAAGAGATTTACTGTGTTTCTAACTTTCCCAGTGACTGATTTGTGCAGTTATTAAGAAAAAACGATGTAGTCAGTCCTGTTCCAAAGGCACTTAATGCTCTATTCACATTTTAATTTTACTAGCTTACAGGGGAGGTGAGTGAGTCAGCAGCATGGAGGAAAATCTGTCTGATGCCCAAGACCGTATGCAGGTTGACAGTATTTATCCCTAGGGCATTAAGCCAAGATTTTCCTTTATAAAATGGGGGAGCGAGCAGCAGCCCAGTGCTCCTACAACCCCCCAGTGTGATGCACACCTGTGAAACAGGGCTGCTGTTCCTGTGAGAGCTCTTTACTTTGTGTTTTACCCCATCCAACACAGAGAAATCCTATTCTGGAATGGAATGTCTAAATGGCATTGTAATACCACCGTTCACTAAAAATATGAGGCGTCAGTTAGCTGGCACCTTGCTGCTTCAATTGGTACTCTCCTAAAAGTGCCACAGTATGGAAAATAGGCTTCATGAGTACCTTCCACATCCCACTGTATTGGTGTCCTTGGGTAACTCACACATCTCCTCCTAATTTGAGGAAATGCCATCTAATGCCTCCCTCCCTGGAAAGACCTGCAGTGGCTAAATGGGGCTTTTGCTTGTTTGTTGTTCAAGGTAAATAGTGTTGAGCAGGGCAGGGACACAGCTTTTAGGAGAGCTTTGTGTGCTCACAGCCCTGATGATTTCTGTGCCTTTGTATGTGGTGTAACACAGGGCAGGGAAAAGAGGGGGAGAAGGTGCTACTTACTGAGTGGATGCTGCAGAAGAGGAGATGCATGGTTTCTCCTGTTGCAGTTACCTCTTTCTTCCCATAGATCTTGTGAGGTTTCCCAGCTTGGGGAAATTATTGTATTGACTTTAGCGCTCAGGGCCTTAAATCTTGCAGGAGTTAAAGAATCCAAGAGCATCCTTTCCTTTGGGCAATTTGTGCTGGAGTAATGGACTCCAGACACACCAGCTCTTTCTTGTGCTGCAGTAACACATCAAATTGGACCCTTTTCTCTGAGAAATTTTCCTCTTTTTTTCTGGTCTCACCAGTCCCTCCAGCTGAGTTTGGTGGTGGGAAGGTGAAGATTTAGTGGATCGTTTCATTTCTCCCTTTTGCAATAATGACTTAGGAAGCTCTGTGCCTCTGCTCCGAGCCAAGACCAGAGGATGGAGCATCTGGAAGATGGAGACCCTGTGGGCACTGCAGAGACAGGGTAGGCCAGCATGGATGGCCCGGGACCAGGAGAGCTCCTTGGCAACACTCGGGCAAAGCCTGCTCTTGTTCACACTGGGGGCTGTCCTCCAGCTCCAAGAGGGCTCCTCAGAACACTTCCACAGGGGCTCTGGACAATGCTCACAAACATCCTCACACTCATACATTCCAAAATCCCTAATGTTCATGCCTTTTTTTTCAATCACCCCATTTCTCTGAGGAGTCAATTTGCATTAAACATTTCTAAAGCCTCTTCCAAAAGTGCAGTGCAGTGCTTTGGTGTGTTTTGCTCAGGTCTCTGGTCCATTTGCCCTCCCTTGAATGTAGAGACCCCTCTTCCTTTTTAAATGTACAAGAATCACATGTATTTTCTGGCCATGCACCAGCTAAAATCACCATGACCATACACACTCAGCACCCATGTGCCTCAAGTCATGGCTCCTTAGTTTGTCAGGAAAGGAAGGCCAAGCTGGGTGACTCCTGCCCTGCATGTGTCCCCACCAATGCAGATGGGCACAAGACCATGCTAAAACACATCAGTGGGAGAAACAGGGCTTCAGAGCAGCAATAAATATTTCCTAAACATCTCCTAAAGTGCTGCAGCCTTACTTTCAGTCTCACTGAAGCCAAGGGAATTACCTGCTGAAATACCTTGCTGTTGTGAAGCTAACTTGGTTGGGATGCCACAGAGCCTCTGTTGCTGGACAACACACAAAGGTTCCAGCATTTTAGGACTCCTGGTAAAGGTTCAGCTGGTGAGGAAGGATCCATGCTTTCCTTGGTGATGTGTCTGTTGATGTCCTTTGTGTTCAAGAGACTTCAGAGGTACAGAAGTCACAGTATATGACAGCAGCAGTGTTAGTGGTAGTAAAAGGTGACATAGATCTGCTGCTGAAAGGCAGCTATGAGAGTACATTGTTGGGTTTGCTTGTAGTTGGAAAAGTTTGCTGGCGTCCAGGAGCACAGCCCTCTCAGAAAACGGGTGTAAAGCATTGGAGGGCTCTGTTGCTTTTCTCTTTATTTCATCCAGCATGTTTTGTCTCAGATTGCTGGGAAGAATGAAACAGGGCTTACTTACGGCTGCTGACTTTCCATAATATCCTTAATGTGGGGAAGTCTAAATCTACAAGGATTGATTTTAATTTCCTCCAAAAAGTTGCTCCTGGCAGAATCTGATAATGCCATTTTTAATCTAATCCTTCCCAGCCCTGCCCTTGGTGAGCTATCGGAGCATACCGATCTTTGGGAATTCATTTGGTGATCACCGCAGCTTGCATTCATTATCTTAAATACCTCCCAAATCGTCGGCTGATGCACAGTGGGTCTGAAAAGTGGTCTGACAGCATTTTCTGCAACTTTTCACTTCTGGGGGAGAGTGTTCCCGGGTTCTTGCTTGGCATATGCCCTTCTGCCCTTTGTGGAATTGCCCCTTCAATGCACTAAGTTTACAAGAAGCAGTCATTCCATTTCTTCTTGACTGCTCCATGGTGCCTTTTTCTTCTCGCCAAGATTTGTTCATTTGTGCCCAGAACTGTTGAGTTGTCCTGGTGCTGGACTGACCCCGCTCCCAGAAATTCACCAGAAATTTTGTACAAATTTTTAAGACAATTTTTGAACATATTCTGGCTTTTATCCTGCTGCCAACCATGTGAATCAAGTAGCAGCCTTTCTATTTTAGAGAGGTCTTATTGAACAAGATGTACCCTCATCTTCCAAATGATCAGACCAGGAAATGCAGAAAAGGTTATTTTAAAGCAATTTGCATGCACTTGGTAAAACAGAATTATCATCTCCTGAACTCTGAAACAGAAGACAATTTTTTTTGTGGAAACAAAAACACAAGCAGAGCAGCGCAAGGCATTGCAGGAAATGTTTAGCATCGTGTTCTGACCTTTATGGAAACAGTTGATATGGAAATATTTCTGGCATATTTATTTAAACTTTTTCCTTGCATTTATTTAAACTAGGCAGTGTATTTATTTGAAAACATCAGCAGCATGCCAATTTCCAGTTCTTGGCATATTAACAACACTAATCATGCAATAAACATAAAGCCCTTAAATCTGTGCTAAGTGCTTTGATCCTAATGCTCTTAGGAAAGTCCTTTTGTTTTTGTTCTCCGTGTAAAGTACCAGGTGCGACTTAGGTGGGTTTAGGAGATAATAAAGATAATAACAAGGGGAAGATTTGCTAGAGTTTTAGAGTGATGGCTATAGCTGATTTTTTGAAATACTATTTCTCTCTTATTTTATGTGCCACAAACTTTTTGGTGTGTTTTTTATAGAAACATCACAGTGTGTTGTTTTCACGCTCTCCTCCATGCCTGGCTGTCCTCCCAGGTTCATCCAGGGGTGCTGTTTGCTGTGGTGCCTCAATCACAAGCTGCAAACAGCCTTTCAGAGCAACTTAAGTGGAGGCAGAGGCAAGTTGACCACGGGTATATCCAAGTGCATGTGATTCTTGACTCTAGGAAGCTGGTTAGTGAAAAAATTCCGTACAGTACCTGGCTACACCATCAGGGCTGGCTCAGAGATGATATAAAGCAATAGAGGCTTTTCTGTTGACTCAGAGAGCCTTGGATAAGGTGAGGCTGTTATTCCAGAGACCTACCATCTGTCCGCAGTACTTGGAAGCATTTTCGGGGGGGGGGGGGGGGGGGGG
>NW_008236442.1:1400704-1435876 GCF_000691975.1 Corvus brachyrhynchos | reverse complement strand
GGGGGGGGGGGGTGTGGGAAAGGAAAGAAGTCAAGAAAAGGAGGAATGTGAAGACAGTGATTTTATCAAATGTTTTGAGGAGGGCAATGTCAAAGCTTACCTCATTGTGGTACTGTTATTGGTAGGTACTATAAGCAAGCAGCATTTGCAGCCATGAAGAATTCTTTTAATGGAATGCAAAGTTTCTCCAGGGTCCAAAATAAATGATGAGACTGATGGTGGTAGTTGGGTGTGGCATTTCCCTGACACATGGCATTGAGATGCAGCCCACTATTAAATTATGCTTTGCATGTGGCTCACATATGCTTAAAATCTATGTGCCAGATAAAAGTTGAATACCTGAAATGAATTAGAAGGCAGTTATTAAGTAGACTCTTTGCAAAGGAATTTTCAGTCTCTGATACTTAGTTACATTAGATTATCCAACCTTTCTTTTCTGTCGGTGCAAATGAGATCATAACTCAAATGTGCACGAAAGCAAATGGGTGGTTTAGATCTGCAAATGCACAGCTGCCTAACTTTGATTTATATTAAAGGCAGACATAGAAATGATTAATTCCAGCATCTTGGGAATTACATTTAAGTATTAACAAAATTAAGCAAATTATGCCTCAACCTCTGAGTGCACCGAGGTTTGCACACAGACTTGTTTGATCATGGGATCACAAGATAAATGTCAGAATCAGGCTCCATGCCAAAGTTAAGCATTTTGTAGAAGAGGAATAATAATTTTGGAAATAACTAGTACCAAATTGTTTGTGAGATCAAGTATTTATCAACTACCCTCAGGTCCCCAGAAAGGTGCTTGCATTGTTGCACAGTGTGGTTAGTCTTACTTTTGGATAAGTAGTGGGATCCAATGTATTTTTTTTAATTAAGGATTGTCTGAGCTGTACCAGCTCGGGATGTGGGGCATGAGAGAGTCCTGATCAATTTACTCTTTAGCTGTCACAGTACAGTAGCATAACCTGCATGGAGAGCATTTACCAAGGAACACTTGAATTTTTGCTTAAATATCAGTATTGGTGTTTAGTCCAAAACAATAAATGGATGAAAATATTAGAAGTTTACAACTGGGTTTTGTAGGATGTAACATTTCTGTCTTGCTGCTGACGTTTGTTGCCTGGGGAGAGAAGTAGACAGAATGAAAAAATTAACTTCTGATGAAATTTGAAGGCTTATAAAATAGGATAACATTAGCTTGATCTTTCTTCTGTTGATACTAAAGAAAAGACGTGACATTTATGGATCTGGGTAACTCGTGAAAGTTCTGTTTTATTGCGAGGGACAGCATTTCCTCCGTTTTTCAGTGCAAGGTTGCATGTTGCTTGTTGGGTTCTTTGGCCTATCTTCAAATTGGATGTGGGCTCAGGAGAACTCAGAGGCAGCTGTCCCTGCTCAGCCTCTCAGAGGAGCATCATTAGTGGCTCGTAAACCTGTTGGTCACACAGGACCTCAGTGATCTTTTTTCAATCTGTAACACTCTTGCAGCGGGAAAACAACCTTTTCCAGGGCATCATTTATACAGGCTTTTAAGCATCAATGTCTGATTTTAGAAGCTACATCCATTTCTCTCCACATTGGTCTGAACTTTTCTATTTAGAAACAAGTTACTGCTCTCTCGCTGGTTCTTTGTGGGCTGAATGAGCTCTAAGGAGGGCTGTAATATAAAATAATCACAGGTGTCAATACTGGAGGCCAATTTCTATTCTAGTGAATCTTCCAGAGCTGCTATATATATATAAATTTTTCAGGTTTCAAATGTATTTATAGGCTGGGAAGAGCTTGAGCTGTAATATATTTCTTGGGAAATATACTGATGGAGTGGATTCAAAATGAAAGTGAAAGCCTCATTTCTGCATGTTTTCTCTATTCTGAAAAGAAAGCAGAACATTTTATATGGAGAGATGGTTAAAACAGTGTGTTTGCACTCAAGGATTAAAGCAGTATGTTTATGACGTAGCATGTAATGAAGAAATAGAAGTTGAGTCTCTGGGTGCATCATGCTGAGTAAGAGGCTTGTTCTACACGAAACTGTCATATTAAATTCATGTCGTGATTCCAGACCCCTTTCATTCCTAAATCTTTGGAGGAGACTAATCTGAAATCAAAGTGAAGTTGCTTGGGGTTTGCATGCCAGAAGTGGTCACATTTGAAAAAGTTCAGTGAACCTGCAGAGGGAGGTTGAAATTAGTTGCTTCACTACAAAGCTTGCAGCTAACATACCTGCTGGTTTGCTTTTTGCTTTGATTCTCCAGGCTCTGCCGCCTTGCCACCTTCTGAGTTGTTTTCAAAATGCATAAATCTTAAGGATGAGCATGTCCTGGTTTCAGTCTGTTTAGTGAGGAAAAAAAAAAAGAAAAGTCAGACTACACTGATGAAACAAACACAAGCCTTTGTACCAAGGACATGGAAATACTGCACTTTTCTGCCTTGTCCTTTGTTCACTTATTTCCCTCTGTGAAGGTGCAGAGCACACTTTACCCTCCTGATTTACCAATATGTGACATCCCTTTGTACCAAGGTAAATGGAAATGGCTCCTTTCAAGTTCTTCTAAGTAGATACTGAGGGCTCCTGCCTTGATCCCTTTAAGATGACTCTGCTCCTTTGAAACCACTACAGCAATGGCAGGAATCCAGCCTTGTTATCCCTGCTGAATGTCAGCTGTTTTCTCTATTTTGATACTGGCATTTTGGGGGCTTTGACCAAGAATATCATGCACTATTAAGTGTCTGCACTCACCTCAAGCTTTGTGTAGCCTCCCAGGGACCTGGGGAGGTGCTTTTGGTCCAGCTGAAAGAAACTGCCCTGGGTATCCATGGCCCCTGTATGAGTGTGAAAACTGATCTGTTGTTACTTCATTTTTACAGTGTTCTGTCTCCTGTGGAAGAGGCCAAAAGCACCGCAGTGTGTACTGTTTGTCAGAGGAAGGGAGGCATGTAGAAGAAGAGTATTGTAAACACCTTGCTAAGCCCAACGTGCAAAAGAAATGCAGAGGGGGCAGATGTCCGAAGTGGAAAGCAGGAGACTGGGGACAGGTGAGACATGCTGTGTACCTTTTTGCACCTTTTGGTATTCTTCCTCCATCAAATTGGTTAGAGCCTGGTTTTCCAATCACTTCTTTCCTCAGGAATTATTCAGGGATAAAAGTTTTTGGGCCAGATCCTGGTGTAAAACAGTGTAGCTTCATGGACAGCAGTAGAGCAACACAGAATTGTACCAGCTGAAAACATGGCAGCTTGCTTTTAGTGTCTATCTGGAAGTAAATTCCTTGTGGTATATTTTAAGTTTCTACTAGAAACATCATTAGTATATAATATTAAAGAGAATGTACTATTTATTCATGTTTTTAATATAATTTAAATATCATATCTCAAGTAGAAGCTTCCTTAGTTTTGGGAAATCTGAAACTAAATTTATTATCATCTTCCTGGGAAAGCCTAAAAAATAATCAGAATTGTTCATTAAAACTGTTTTTCACTCCCTTTCTTTCTTAACAAACTCGTTGCTTGATTTTCGCTCATTAAAAAGTCAGACAGTGATGCAGAGAGCAGAGGCTGCTGGAAATGAGAAAGGACTTAAACTTCTTGCCTTCTGAAAGCATACCTTGAATCCTTGTTTTCCTGAAAATAATGTCTTTGCCATCACCTTGAATCTGTTTCATCACATTTTTAACTCTGAACCTTGCTTTTCCCTCTACCTCATTAGCATGCTAATCAGCGGAATTATTGAAAATCCCAGACTAAATGAACTGTTAACTTGTAAAACACCATGTTCCCATGCACTCTATTTTTCAAATTTAGGTACAAAACACCCATTCTTGCTGTATTCGAGTTCCCTGAAAGACAAACCATTAACATTGCTACAGGCACACATGCAAATGGTAGGACTAGGACAGCATGCTGTTGATTAATGTCCACTAATAAAAAGGACAATAAACCCATTAATGTTCTATGATTATTTTCAGACTTGTATTAGTTGGGTTTTCTTGATCCTTACTGGATTCACAGGAAAGGAGTATTTGCCATTATGTGGGTAAAGAACTTAGTGTTCATTCACCATGGAGGTTCAGTTACTGAGGTCTGGGTTCTTTACTTGAGGATGGGAGCATCCAGCCTGTGAAATCCACAGTACTGCTCCCATATTGGAAATTAAGTCAATATTATTACTTTTATTACCTTCAGGACTGAAACTGAAATTTTATACAGGAGCCAGACTGAAATGAAACACCAGGCCATTAGACAGTCTTGTGATATCCAGTTTGCACCTTATTTTAAATGACTGCTCCCAAAAGCAGTTTTTTACAGTTAATAATTGTAAACATGATGGTCTGTCAGCTGTATTAAAATACACTAATATTAATTGATGAAAGTAAGTGGTTTAAAATTCCCAGCTTTCCACTGCATAAGGGGTGTTGATTTTATGATTATATTTAGAGAAAGGAACCCGAGTTAATAGGAGGATGAGGTGATTTATGGTCTGAAGTAATCTCTTATTACTGGGCAATTAAGAAATATTTGTATGCTAATGGTAATGCTAAGAATAGGCTTTTCCAGGAGTAGCTGCTCAGCCCAGGTTCCTGATGCTGGATGTGCTCAGCCAGCCAGCATCTTGCTTAGAGAAGAGAAAGGGGTAGAAACACATGCTACAATATCAAATTGGGCTTTTTAAAGCCCTGTGAAATGCTGTGACATGGATCTCTGAGCCTCACTGGTGCTGGCAGCATTTTTTTGCCTGTGACAGATGAAGAGTTGGGGCTGTCAAAACGTTTGGAGTTCTGGCCCTGAATCCCTTGTAAGGGGTGTTCAGGGCTTTGCCAGAGATTTAATGCCTTGGAGCCAAGCTGGATTTAGGTGCTGAACTTCTCATTAAGAGCATGAAGCAGACAGGAGTTTGGTGCTCTGAATACACAGTAGATCAGGGTATAAATTGGGCACAAAAACTCTGTGTGACTTTCCCTATCACCAGTGCCACTGTTGCAAATAGGAACCATGATCCGTTTCCACTTAGATATTATCCAAAAAAACCCAAACTTTCTGAAGGTCTAATTGCCTCAGAAAGTTAATACCAAGGCTGAGCTGCTGTGAGCTGGCTACTTTTTTTCCTGAATAAACCAGCAAAAGTCTGCATGAGAAATAAGGCGAAGTTTTCCCATAAAAGTGCATCTTGGTGTCACTATATATGCACAGGACCCATTGCATACACCTTTAGGTGTTGGGGGTTTTTGCCTCCTGGAAAAGGAATTACTCAAAAAATTAAGATTAAAGAACACAGGAATGGTTTAAAACCAGTCTCAGTTGGACACTGGCTGTGCTCGTGCTCCACTCCTAGGTTTTTTCTCTTTGGATATTTTGTATTTAGAGGGTGATGAATTCTTTTCTAGGTTGTTATGAACCCACTTCCCTGCAGCAAAGCATTTTTGAGATATCTGTAATAATCAAAAGGGAAGAAAAAAGACTTTTTCTCCAAGTTTTAAATGCGCTTATGTCTGCACTAAATGTCAGATTTAATGTGTTTGCTTCTCCTAAGTGGTGTCAATTATGGCCATTTACCTTTCATTTAACAAAAATACCAATATTTGTTCTGCTGTCTGGTATTTGCATACTTCAACTGCAGGCTGAAACGCAGCCCTATCTAAAAAAACAAGTAGAGCATCAGGTAGAGCTTCTGGTACAGCCCAGGGACCATCCTCTCCCCAAACCCATGTGTCACACACAGTGCAGCCCCCCATGAAAAAGCCATGGTGTCACTTGTGCTCTTTTATCCATACCCGGGCTCTTTATGTTGGTGATAAATGGAACCCAAAAGATATCTTAGAGCATGGTAGGCATCCTGGTGTATATGTTTCTCCAAGTTTGTGCCTTTATGCAATTTAAGAGTCCTCTATGGAATGTGTAGGACAAAGAGCACTGTTAATCCCAGGGAAGCAGCAGCACATGGGAAGCATTTGCAGCACCAGTGACAGAAATCTCACTGCTGCTTTCAAAAGCTACACAAAAATGCTCCCACCCTCTTAATATCTGAAGCCAGTTGAATATTCACAGTCAGCTTTTCTCTGGTTCTCTTGGCTTTATGGGGCATTTGGATAGTAAAGCAAAGAGCATTATGGAGAAATACTCTACAGAAGAGGGAATTGCTTCCCCATTAGGCACCACAATTCCCTGCCATATGAAGGCTCGTTTTAATGGGTGTTGCAATAACAGACTGTGAACTTATTTTCTTAGTTTCTGATATATTAATAAGTAATATTAGTTAAAAGTAACTAATATTAGTTGTTAATTCAGGTGGGTTTTCAATACATGCCTTTAATTTTTATGCACTTTCTTCTATAAATGCAGATTCTCTTAATTCCAAATCTGTATAGTATACTTTAAGGTCTAGCCAGAAGGAATCTGTACCAGAGAAATATTAAGTACTGCTAAACATATTTGTGTGTAATCACGACACTAAGAAATGTTGCATGAAAGAAAAAATAAGCTGTTAAGAGTTTTGCAGTACAGATAATAATTTAAAGATGTATGAGAAACAGAGAAATTCAGGCATTTGTTGCTGCGCCTTGAAGTTGGGAGAAATGTGCCCACAGTGTAATGAAGGAAATGTGAAATGCAGTTAATTTTAAAAAGACATTTGTTTTCACAAACTAACTGTATTCCCTCCCTTGGTGCATGTGCACATTTAAATGCATGCTGAAAGAAATCCCAGCTATATCACACCTTTCTCTCTCTACAGCTACATACTTTCTTCTACACAATCCAAGTTTGCTTTTCATTAAAGCCCATTCTATGGCATTTGATGTATTTTGAACTATGATTTTTCTGAACCTGTGCCTTAGAAGCAATACTCAGAGCAATGCTCAGAGCCCAGCCACCTCTGGGGTGTCAGGGTGGTTTAGCAGTGCCGCTATTTGGCAATAAAATGAGATTTTGCAATAAAAATCCTGTCTGGGAAGTCCTGACCTCACTGAAGCCAACGGCAAAAATTCCCGCTGGCTTCAGATTCATCGTTTTCCCTTGCACAATGAAAAGCCACACCTGGAAGTTTGATAGAGCATCGCTATCGATGCCACGGAGCTCAGAGCAGAGAGTGAACCCCCTGAACTTACCTTGGTGAGTGTCACGGGGAGCTCCACTCACCTTCTGTCCCTTCCTGCAGTGCTCTGTGTCCTGCGGCCGGGGCGTCCAGCGCCGCTCTGTGCAGTGCCACAGCGGCACCCCGAAGGCAGCCGAGGAGGCCGAGTGTGACCCGGCCAGCCGGCCAGCTCCGCAGCGGGACTGTCACCTCCCCGCGTGCCCCACGCACCTCTGGGCAGCCGGAGAATGGCAGCCGGTAAGCAGGACCCCCTCCACCCGGCCCTGGGGTCATCGGCTTCTGTGCTCTCAGGCGTGGGATGATGCTGGATGCTGAGGCCGGGGAGCGCTGCCAGAGGGTCGGGGTGTTGGGGTTGCAACCTGGGATTGACAAAAGAAAAAGAGGCAGAGGGAAGGCTCATGCGTGCTGGCTGGAAGGGAGAGCCGAGAAATGCCTCTGTAGGGTTAATTTATTGCTTCGTGCTGCCCTGTGTTTGGCTGGGACCTATGCAAATACTGAGCAGGTTTTGGGTAGGGAGGATTTGGGTCTCTTCCAGGAGACAGAGCCCTGCCGCGCTGCTCCAGCCTGAGCCCCGTGCCTGGAGGAATTAGGGAGCAGTGGTAATTCCCTCTTTCCTGCCCCATTACCCTTGCTCCAGCTGACATCCCTATCCTTTCACTGAGCCCCCGGTCTTTGCTCTTTTATCAAGCCAGGAGTAGTGCTGACATCAAGTCTTCCATGGGAGATGATGCTTTTCTGAGTGACCAGGATCAGTCCCCATCAAAAACAGCTCCTGAGGCTGGAGCTGGGGATACAGCTGCTGCTTCAGTGGTTCAGGGAGTGACTCCATCTCTCCTGCAGTGTGGGCAGTGGGTGCCCTCAAGACTGGTGGGTCGTAGGAGGACGAGGGGACTCAGAGCAGGAGGAGCCCTCCTGTGCACTGCCAGGAGGCTGCTATGTCAGCCTTCAAGTGCACAGAAGGTTTTGGCAGAGACAGTTCAGACCAGACACCACAATTATTCTTTTCATTCTGATTTTTTTTCTATTTTTAGCCCCTGCATGCGTTATCTCAGCCTGACAGAAACAGGGCACACAAGTTTAGCTTCATTTTCCCCAACCTCAGCAGTGCTGGGAAGTTGGGTTTATAATACTATGTAACCCAGCCACGAGTGTAGGAGGCCAGGGGGGGCTGTGCCCTTTCCCAGCTGCTTCCCAGTACACAGGGAGGTGTGATGGGAAGCAGCAGGAGGCAAAGCTGATCTGGTCACACAGTGATACCTGATGGAAACATCCCAGCCAGAACAGGAAATGTAGGAATGGCTGAGGGGGCTCCAGCAGACTCCTTGCAATGAACTTTAGGTTTTACAGAGCCTATTAATTTCTTCAGCTAATAAATTTAAAGGCAGCAAAGTAGATCACCAAACAGCATGTAGTGGCAGTCCTTACCTAGTGGTGTAATCAGCCCTGAAAAGAAATAGCTCGTGCTCCATCCTTTCATAGAATCTTAGAATCATTAAGTTGGAAAAGACCTCCAAGATCATCAAGTCCAACTTTCAACTGAATTTTGCCCTCTCTCCCTTATTTTTGCAACTTCCTGAACCAGTTTGGTGAGGCGCCTGTCTCCACCCTTCCAAGCCCTTGATGGGATATGAATACTGATGTTCTTCTGAAGTTTTCCAGGACTCCCCATTGCACTGGGGAAATTTTGAACATATTATGGAGATTTTTTTTTCTCCAAGGGAGCTTTACTGGGGGGATGGACTGGAGGTTTCCTCACCCTCATAAGTACTCTTAAGTAACCATGAACAGGAAAATGCAGGAGCTGCCCAATGTGAGCTTGTCCCTTTGGCTGACTCCAAGCATTTCTTCCAAGCATTTCTTATTTTGTTCTGGTTTACACAGTGAACAAAAGGAGTAGCACCTCCTCCCCAGCCATGGGCCCTCTCCCTGAGGAGGCACAGGTTGCATTGGTATTCTCTGAGCAGGGAGCAGCAATGAACCCTAATTGACATGGATGGCAGGATGTACATAACATCCCAGTGCTGTCTTGTTCTTGATTTCTTATCTTTAAAGGGAATCTGTCAAGAGGGTTTGGGGTTTTTTAATTGTTCCTTTTTGTTGTTGTTGTTTAGAAAAAAAGTGTTGGTCTTGACAATGAGAAGGAATATGAAACTTACTGGAAACCATTTATTGCTCTGTTGGTGTATCACCATTAATCACCTGTTCTCAGTGCCCTCACCAGGGAGAAGGAAGTCAATAGAAAGCCTCACTAATGTCAAAATAAAACTCAGACCGGCGTCACAAACTAAGAAGGAAAACTGGGAGAAAGAAGGGGTTTTTTATTTAATATGAGCCTCTGTGGAAGGACAATGCACACAGCTCTGGAAGCTGCCATGCAACTCCTCAATCTTTGACATTTGCCTTTTGGGGGTAAATTGTGCCATCCTTGCCTGATTTGAATTACAGAGTTACCCAAGGCATGTTTTAAGTGTTCATGGCACAGGGGGTACATTTAATCTCTGTGTCAGATTGTTATTTTTTAAAAAAAGAAGAAAACAATTAATGCTTTTGCAAAGCAATGCCTTTGGGGTTATTTTAATTGTTGTTATTGTTCTTCCAAAACAGTTTCAGAAGCACTTGAAATGGTCCTTAATTTGAACTGCCAGGAAAAAAGTTCAAAATTTGGGAAATGAGGCAAAAGAGACAAATATTTTCAAATGCCTGATCTGTTTTTCAGATTTTGCTATCAATAGCTGTTATAGCCTGGCCCCACTGTTTTGTGTGAGATTTAAGTCAGTCTTGAACATGAGATTTCATGCAAAATCTGTCACTGCATCAAAAGGAAAAATAGCCTGGCTAAACTATCTGCTTTCTACATGAATAATGTTTTATTATTCATGTAGAATTGGGGTGGCTGATTGGAATCTCTGCAGTGTTTCTCTTTGACTTAGTTTATGATGGTCTCACTGTCTTTGAGCCACATTTAATATTTCAGTGGGATTATTTTAATTGTCAGTTACCCCTAAAAATACAAGTAATCAAACTTTCAATTTCTGACAATGACAAAATGCACAGAGCTGGCTCATGTTTATTTGGCCACACAACTGTTACTTGCAGACAAACCCAAATCAGGCTGGCCTGTGCTTGGGAGTGTCAGTCTCTCATCAGCAAGTGATGACTTCAAACGAGGATGGGCTTTTGATGTGATAGCTCTTCACTGCCAATGTCAGAAGATGCCTTGATGGCATAGAGATGGCTCATGCTCTTAAAGTGAAGCATGAGCCAATGTATTTTGTAAATTTAGTCTGAAATATACATTAAGGAGGGGAGGCAAAATCAGGCTTGGTCCTTCCCACTACTTTCAAGGTGCCTCCTTTGGCTGTGAGGGACCATGGAACAATTTACCCTGTATTGCTGACCTCTTTCTGGGCTGGAAAATGCCAAACCAGAGAGGAGGGAAGCTTTGAGCATCCTGTGACCCCACTCCCACTGTGCTGGAGAGTCCCTCATTAGGGAGGAGCAGGAAGGTCAGGGTTCAGGCTGCCCCAAAAGTGCCTGGAGAGCTATCAGGGAAGCTCCATGATGATGGAGCTCTAGTGGAGCCATATTCACACACAATGACCCCCTTTCAGTTTTTACTTATGTAATAGGGAGATAATCAGAGATGAGCAAATGTAGCTCACTTTGTTTGCTTTCTGGGGAAATCACACTCCAGCAAATTCCTCCAGCCCCTGTAGGATCGCCATGTTTCAGCACAGACCAAGAAAGGAGCTTCCACTCCAAGGACTCAAAGCAAGAGAGTAAATAAGGTTGAAAGCACACAAAGCCCCTGGGGTCTTCTGGCAGACTGCAGATTTTGCAATGTTGACTGTTGCCTAAGAGCTCCTAAGTTATTCCTTTGGAATAAATGCTGCTTTGTGGAGCTGCCTCTCCTTCCCCATCCCTTTCCACTTTGTCCCAGTTCTAAATATTTACACCCAACATGATGTTGTGCTCACTGCTGCTCTCCAGGTTTGCTGCTGCTGCCACAGACTGATCTGATTTTTCAGTATTCTCAAATAATTTACAATCCTGATTCTGACAGCTAATTACAGAAACAGGGCCATGACAGTGCCTCTATCTTGCAATTAGCTGAACCCACTAAGATCTTGCTAATTGTGGGCCAGCCAGGAGAACAGGAGCTGCCTCAGGGAGGCTGGAAATGATGTTTGGAGGGTGGGACTCTAAAACTGGCACAGTGTTACAAGCCTAGGTGACTTCAAATGGTGTTTCTGTACAGATAGGGATGGTCTGGTTGGATGTTTTATCCCTTTCCTTAAGGGGAAGACATTTCCTACATGTTCTATAAAATTATTATTTTCATGCATTTTTCTCCTTGTTAATCCAGTTAGTTGAAAATGTTAGAAGTCCATTACAGGCAATAGCTTAAAGAAAATAGGGTTTTACTAGGCACCTGCTCTATGCTGATTTATTTTGTTTTATATGTGTTTTTTCTAAGATGCTTTCCAAGGACAGTATCACTCCCAGGAACACAGCCTCACAGTCCGGCTGGTTTTTCCAAGACAAGCAGAGGAAGAACTGAGTCCTTAAAGTCTCTAAAAGGCCCTGGGGAGCAGTTGTACTTGGCTGGCACGGGTTGCTCTTAATATCAGGCAGGGCAGTGTTTAAAAGAGAATAAACCTTCAGGGCTGTCTCCACTGCAGAGACAAAGTTGTGTTCAAGGCCAGGCTGGGTGAAGCTCTGAGCAACCTGGCCTAGTGGGAGGTGTCCCTGCCCATGGCAGGCGGTTGGAATTAGATGATCTCTGAGGTCTTTTTCAACCCAAACTATTCTGTTATGATTCTATGTGCCCCCACACCAGGGCAGAGAGGTGGGGAAGGGGCTCCCCCCACACCAGCCATAGCCAGAGGTGCAGCAGTGTGATTTTTGCAAGGGGGTGGCTGAGTAGTTGTTCTCCAAACAGTCATATTTACTAGGGGCTGAAATAATGGGGGTTGGCCCCTTTCTTCTCCCCTTGCCCTATCTCCTGACCCAGCATGCCCAATGCTGCATCTCTTGATCCCATCACAGCTGGACTCCACATCTGCCCCATCCCAGTACGTACTACCTTGGTTTCTCCTCTCTCCTGTGGATTTGGGTTAGTACCTCTAGAGGTCAGGAGCAGTTTGTCAAAGGCAGCAGCATCTGGCACAGCAGGGTCCTAGTCAAAAATTTTCTCCCAGGTGGTACCAGTGACAGCTTACAGGGGTTGCTGGGAGGAGGACTCAAGCTGGATGCAGATTCATTCACTGGAGTCCCTCAGGGGTTGCATGAGCCATTGTTTCTTACACACAGTGCACGAAGACGTGCGGGGAGGCGTCCCGGTTCCGCAGGGTGTTCTGTGTGGATGAAAACAAGCAGCTGCAGAACAGTGGCTACTGCGACGCCAGCAGGCGCCCCCCCGAGATGGAGAGCTGCAGGCTGCCCCCCTGCGAGTACATCTGGATCACGGGAGAGTGGTCGGAGGTGAGTCCCCATCCCCATCCTTGCACCAATGCCATGCTCTCCTCCTCTCGGCACTGCCCTTGCTGAGGTATTGCGACCCAGATCAACAGAGGCAGGGCAGCGCTGTGGGCTTTAATTATTATTTTTTGGTTTATTTTTGTATTTTTGTTTTCTATCCAACAGTCTCCCTGTTGGATAGAAAGGAGCAGCACTGTGGGAGACAACCAGGATATTAAAGACTAAAAGCAGTGTGCTCAGAGTCCTAGCTAATATTATCTGGAGGCAATTTTCTTTCAAAGCACAGTGCATTCAGCAGGCACCCTCTTTGGTTTTCTGCTGGTTTATTTCATTTATTTATTTATTTGGTTTTAGTCCCATCCACTCCTGGGGGGCTCTGGGGCCCTGTGAATTGCATAAGGGTCCAGGTGAGCATCATGGGGGAAAGGCAAGCCTGGATGTGACCACAGGGGACATCCTTCCTCAGTGGTGTCTTTGCAGGGGCAAGGACCCAGAGTGAGGGAATGCGAGACATTCACCCTCACAGCTGAGAGGGCAGGACATTCACCCTCACACAGAGAGGGCTTGGCAAGGAAAAGAGATGAGTTTTCCTTGTGGCTGGTGCCACATGCAGGAGGACCCAGGCTAATCTCAGCCTATGTCCTTCTGCAGCCGGTGAAGGTTACTTTTCAGTTGGAGAAACAACAGAGGGAAATGACGAGGCAGCTGCGGACACAGCACTGATTAAAAAGAAAGAACAAGAAAGGGAAAAAAGAAAACATGCCGGAGCTGAGGGGGAGGAGAGACAAGCCACCTGAGACAGTGCAAGGAGGGAGAAACATGGAGACATGAGAGTATCTCAGAGCAGCTTGGTCTCCTGGGTGGTTTCTTAAGAGAAATATTGAGGTGCCTGTCAGGCTGGCTGCTCCCAGGTGGTCTCCCAGGCACCGTCTACCCACACCCAATGCCTGGGAGACCACTTGGGAGCACTCAGGCCCATGAAGACAGAGGTGGAGAGGGCTTACAGAGCCAGAGCTTGTCTCTCCCCAGGTCCCACTTAGCCCTTTGATGAGGAGGGCAGAAGTGCTGTTTATCCTCTAATTACAATGAAAAATTTCTCATTCTTCCAGTTGCTGGCAAGTACCTGCAATTCTGGGTCAACCTTGACCATTTTCTATCTCTGTGTATCCCATGGGAAAGAACACCACCAAACCAAAACAACTAAATAATAGAGGCATTTCCGAGTTCCCAAGGATCTTCTGCTCCTTTCTTTGTACTTGGGAAGAAATAATAGGTGCCCAGGAGCCAGCCTAGAGTAGGGAGTCCTGGAGCAGCTGTAGATACAGCCCAGAGAGGAACTGGGTGCTCAAAGATAGTGCCAGGTACCAGCCCACTTGTAGTAGCCACTTACAATATTCATGACTGGCTTAAACAGATACCCGTGATCCCTTGAAGCAGTTTCCTGTGTTAAAAGCTGACAGGCCTGGTTTCCTCCCCTCCCATTTTGGGCAGCCTTCCTGAAGTAGGTGGTGCTCACCGGTATTTCCTCTGCCCACAGTGCTCCGTCACGTGCGGGAAGGGATACAGGCAGCGCCTCGTGTCCTGCAGTGAGATTTACACCGGGAAGGACCACTACGAGTACGGGTACCAGAACATGGTCAACTGTCCTGGCACACAGCCCCCCAACATCCAGCCTTGCTACCTCAGGGAGTGCCCCATCTCGGCCTCCTGGCGCGTCGGCAACTGGGGAAGCGTAAGTTTGGCAAACTTCTTTTTTAGCCAAAAAGGCTGGAACAACCTGGGATTTTTTTAGACACAGACTGAAGGTTTGGCAGGGGAATGTTTTAGAGCTGCTTAAATTAATGCATGGGATACTCTGGTGCAGCAGCAGCCCTGGTGTGTGTAGGGCTCCATACTTCAGACTGAACCCCTTTGTATGGGGGAGTCCCAGCAGCTACAAGTAGAGTCATTCATGAAAATTGGGATGTAGCCAGCATTTGTGGCCGTGTTGGTGGCCATGCTGAATGCTTAGTCAGAGAGTGGGGTCATTGCAGAAAACAAGGGTTTGAAAGCCTTGTGCTGGGATAGGTCAGGGGAAAGAGCTTGGCCTTACTCCTAAAGTTATTTGTGTTGAGCCTCTTCTGGGGCCTGAACTACAAGATCAAATTTTAGTTAAGGTGATAACATTTCACTTCTTAGGGCTTCTGACATTCTTTGAAATGTGATGTTTCTCCCATAAACTTGATTTATTAACCCAGCTCAGGCATTTGTAGGAATTTGTCAAACCTTTATGAGGCAATGAGTGTCAAGCCAAGTAAAACATAGTGGAAGTTGTCACAGTAGCTGGCAAAGCCATTTGAAACCTAAGTTCCTCCTGCCCCATAGGAAGCTTCAGATCCTCCGTGTGAGTCAGCACAGAGGAGTTGCAGCAAAGAGCTCAGCCTCAATTAATTGGTATTTTCCCTCAGAATTTCAGTGCAAAATACCCAACTCATTAATCCAACTTCACTGCAAAGAGCAGTTATTTCAGAAAGACCTTTCTCCTCACTTTGGGCTGCTGAATGTCCCAGTGACTACCAAGTACCATGACCCTTGTCAGCTCTGATTTTGAAAGGGATTTGATGTAAAATGCCATCACCTTTGATGGACAGAGAGAGTCCTACTCAGTGCTTTAGGTAAGTTTCATGGAACTGGACTTGATAAAGAGTAAATGCCCAAGCTGTGAATACCATGAGCCATTGAAGACCATCTTCTTCATGGTGTGTTCCTTTAGACTAATCATTCTAAATGGATGAGCAACTTCATTTTCTTTATAGCCTAACCTGGTAGCTGTAGAAAGAGCTGATTTTAATTTCTCGAGTACTTGAAAGAACAAGTTGTGGGTGGGGAGCAAGATGTTCCACTTCTCATAGCCCACACTCAGTAGCTGGATGGTCTCCTGCATTGTAGCTCCAGTAACTTGTGCAATTTCAGACTTAGGATTGCCCTTGATCTAGGTGGTTTGAGGTTGACCTTCAAAGTACACAGATTTAGCCATTTTTCCAGCAGGTGAGGGGAGAGAAAATTTCGAGGTTCCTTTTTTTTTTGGTGCAATTGGCATAGAAAACAACAATCTTCCTAATGTGAAAAATAAACAATTTCACTTGAACACATGGTTCGCTTTAACCAGCTACCTCATCCAGCAAAGTGTGCAAACGCTGAGCAAAATATGGTAGTCTTGAAGTAATCAGTGATAATAAGAAAGGGATTAATAACCAAAGGGACTACTACACATTTGATTAAAATTAAGCCTGTGTTTGAACACTTCGCAGGATTGGAGTCTTTGCTGCTTTTTCTTGATACAAGGGAAACCATCTGTCTCTGTTCTTTCTTCTGGAGCCCAGAAACCCTTGAGATAGAATAGGAATCTCTGTCTTGTGTCCCGCAGTGCTCTGTCACCTGTGGAGTTGGGGTCATGCACCGCTCAGTGCAGTGTTTGACCAACGATGACCAGGTCAGCAGCTTGTGCCATGTGGACCTGAAACCCGAAGAGAGGAGAACATGCCACAATGTCCATGACTGTAAGTCTGCAGATTTACACCTTCTTTTGCCGTTCTCATGGCTTCAGCATCTTTTCCCATCAAACTTGTAGAGATCTGCAGTATCTCCAAGCATTGGGAGCCATCCAAGTAAGCGCTAAGGCACTTCAGGGAAACCTCTTAAAAAGAAAAAAAGATGTTTTGATGCTTTGGAAGCCTCACAGTGTTCCAAAAGAGATTTTGATGTACAGTTGTTCAAGTATTTCTGTTTTGTTTCAGGTGAATTACCAAGGAGTTGCAAAGACATTAAAAATCTCAAAGGTGTCACTGAAGATAGTGAATATTTCCTGCAAGTCAAAGGAAAGACATTAAAGGTGCATTTCAGCAACAGAATGATAGTTAATGGGTTTTCTAAAGGTTCAAGAGGACCCTTCGTGTGGTCTTCACTTCCACTCTTGGATTTTCTGCCTTTGGTTGTCTTTGTGCTGCCTTTGCACATGACACAAGTCTTGCCTCTCTCTTTCAGGTGTATTGCTCTGGGATGCAGACTGACAGCCCAAAGGAATATGTGACCCTTGTAAATGGGGATGCAGAGAATTTTTCAGAGGTGTATGGATACAGGTAAGAAATCCTGTAATCATGAATCTCACAGTGTTTTTGTTTTCCATGGCAATATTTCCCAGTCATGAGTAGAAAGGGTTTTCTTTTGATTTAGATTGCATAACCCAACTGAGTGTCCATATAACGGGAGCAGACGAGAAGACTGCCAGTGTAGGAAAGATTACACAGCAGCTGGGTTTTCCACCTTCAGCAAAGTAAGGCTGGACCTGAACACTATGCAAATAATAAGTGAGTAAAAACAGGGCCTTGCCATTAAAAAAATGTTTATTTTACACAAATATAGCTGTAACTACAAGCAGGCAGTAGTACTCTAGTGAACAATATTCCTGAGAATTCCTTTTAAAAGCTGCTTTTAGACTTGGTCATCTCTTTGCTGCTTTACACTTGGAGACTGCAACTTAAGTACATCAGAGATCCTCATGTTATTTCTCTGTAAAACAGGAAAATATTAAGGCAATTGCTGGTGTATCTGCTCTGCAGAGTGAGTATTTGCATGCTCCCAGCAGCCCAGTGTATTTTGTGAAGAATTTTATTTTATTTCATTTGGTCCCCTCTTTTCAGAATGGACTCGGACACAAAGCCTAACCAGGGAGGAGCTGCCCCACTCCCCCTCCATTTTACTCTGAGAGGTGTCAGGAGATCCTAGTGCAGGGGTCTCCACCAGGGTGGGGATGCTGTTCCCAGTGGCCAGAGCAGACGAGTCTCTTGGCAGAGCAAACACTGTCTCTTTTGTCATTCCTGTCAGCTGGGAGCCCATCCCACCACCAGAGACCCTGTAGCATCCCATAAGGTTATGGTTTCAGTCCCCCTGACTCCACTGCTATCAGTTTCCAGCAAATGTTTTAAAATAACATATTGTTGGGAGTTCATTCAGTAAATAGCTAAGTGGCTTTTTAGCAAATCAAAATCCTTCCCTGTAAAACGACTCTTTATCTGACAAGTGGTTTTTATCACTTAATTTTCAAGACCTCCCAGTCTATCAATCTGTAAAAAGCTACTAATAATCTGTAAAAGCTCCTAGGTAAAGATCTCAAAGGAACCACCCTCGAGGAATTTGATACCAAATCCCTTTGAATTTAAAAAGGAGCTGGGCACCTACCTCTGTCAGGCAGGAGCTATCTCACATCCCCATCTAAATGAGTCTCAGTTACTTCAGATCCCTCCAGAGCAAAATACTCCAATTCCCTTTGAAAACCTGACCCCTGGGCTGGGGCAGCCAGGAGAGCAGAGATGTTGTTTGCCTTTGTTTAAAAGAGAGATTTAGAAGGTGCTGTAGCCTTCTTGAAAGTGGGGGATTTTTTGATAGAGAAATAAACCCCAAGTCAATGGTTCAAGTTTTGTTATTTATACCTTGTTCCTAAATCACCAACGGATTTAAACTGAGCTGTAAATACTGAGTGTAAGTGTCCTGTTAAATTCAGTGCTCATGTGCTGGGAATCACATGTGGGATGAATCAGGAGATTTAATATTAAAAAGTATAGTAGTCTTGACTTCATACATTAATGTAGGAAGCCAGCTTTGGTGAATTTAAACATTAGCAAAGAGCATGTTTACATTTATTTTGTCTCTCTCCCTGCATCTTTCTTTCTGTTATTCACCAACTCTTCTCCACAGCAACTGATTTACAGTTTGCGCGGACACATGATGGACGACCTGTCCCTTATGCCACTGCTGGGGACTGCTACAGTGCTGCCAAATGCCCGCAGGTATTTGACAAGAGCATTTAATAGGAATTGGTGCCATTTGTTATGTTCAGGCCCTCTGTTAATTACTGCTGATCGAAGCAGCCCAATTTCAGTAAGTGGCACATTCTTATCTCAGTGATCTGAAACTTTTCCCTTTGTGAAGATGGAGAAAGTGATGGAGAAAGTTCCCTTTGTGACTGTGAAGAAAATAATTTCCATTTTCCGTGTTATCAGGCCAGTGGCTGGCTAAGAGACATTCCCTAGGGCCTCAGTAAAGGAGAAAAAGAAGAAGAAATAGGCTGGGGGGGAAGAATGGGGTTTTGCTTGCATAGTTGAAGGCAGGGGGATCAGTCCATGACAAGGCTTGGTGGAAATGCTTGGCAGGGAGAGCAGTAGGGAGTAGATGCTTTTTGAAAGTCTGTAGGAGACAAATGACACTGTGTGAGGGATGGCTTGCTGCATGTTCCCAGCACACCTACCTTTTGTGGGGCTGGGGGACAAGTGATCTGTTTGGATAGTCCAAGGTATTGGGTGGGCCATATTGGCAAAGGGCATTAACAGGGAGTCACAGCAGCAGACAGCAGAGGGCAAACCTCTCCATCTCCTTCCCTCCCTGCTTTCAGAGCTGACACTTTCCTGCACAGCTCAGCGGCTTAGGAATTGACTTCTTACCTCAGGAATGCTCATAAATGTTAATAACCATCCACCTGACCCAGACAGTTTGCTCCTCACAGAAAATCAGCATTCCCAAGGCAGCAAGTGCACGGGGCAAAGCTAACAGCCATCTGGTACTGCACAGCCATGCTGGGCTGTGGGTCAGCCTGGGGATGTGTCCAAAGGATCCCTCTGTGAGTGCAGAAATGGGCAGGACTGGAGACTGCCATGGGGGTGAAGGGAGGGCTGGAGGGTTGAGCATTGGATGCTGGCATAGTCCTTAATTTTCCATCCATCTTTTGCATTTTGAGAGAGGGTGGAATTAAATGTTTTAAAGAAATTATGTGTGCCCTCTCCAGTGGAGGAGGGAGCACAGTGGCTGTAGCACAACCCTGAGGTTCCTTCCCACCAGCTGCTGGAGCACGTCAGGCTCTGCAGTTTGCCATGGAAAAGCCAACAATGCCCTCAGGCGGCAGAGAAGAAGCAGTGCAAAACCGGGGTAAAGCAGTGAAAAGCCGGGAAAAAAGGCAATTCAAAAGCAATCTGAAGCCCCTCCTTCTCTGCAGCCACCAAGGAGAAGAAATTCCTAATGTGAGCCATGCTGTGATTTGTACAATGGGTTAATCATGGTCAGAGCAATAGAAAACAAGGAAAACATTGCTGCCAAGATCCTGTTAGAAAAGTGACACCGTGGTGTGCTGGGAGTCTGGAGCACGGCATTTTGGGATAACCAAATGTTTGTTTTTTAGGGTCGCTTCAGCATAGACCTGTACGGGACAGGCCTGTCCCTAAGGGGAACAGCCAAGTGGCTCTCACAAGGGAATTATGCAGTGTCAGAAATTCAGAAATCCCCAGTAAGTTGTAACTTTAATTATGGCTATACCTGCTCATCAGAAGTTTTTAATCGCCACATTGTCATTCATGGCAACATCTTCCAATAGAGACTAACAAAAAAATGAACATCTTACATTAAAGTGTTGCATGTAATTGTAGTGGGGCGAGGCCCTGGTGGGTTTGACTTGATCAGAGTTGTCGCAATTAATTAGTGAGCCTGATTAACTGTGAAGCTGAGAGCACTGAGTGCTGTGGGGCAGATATATCCTTAATTAGTTGCCTGAGATGTCCAGCATGAAGTGTGCATCACAGAGAAGGGCAGCAGGACAGAGTCAGGACTGCAGAGCAGGGTTGGACCTGCAGATAGGGTCTGGTGCCAGGCAGACCCCTGAGTAGGAATTGTTCCCAAAACATCGTGAAAAAGTGTGGAGGATGTGGACCTTCCTGCTGGTCTGGTCTGGCTTTATCTCCTTGGGAGAGTCTCAAGTCACCGGAGTGCTGCAGGGGCACCATCCCTTGTCACTGCCTGTGGCTCTGCTGGCTGGAGCCTCAGGGTAAGCCAGGCAGCCCTTCACAATCACAGCCAAATTTGTACTTGTACTGCTTGATTTGCTTGCCTGTTAACACCTCCTGCAGTCACTGTGTGCCTTCACTCTGTTGCTCCTGTGTCATATTATGAAATTGTAGAAACCCAGAATTGCTTTTTTGGCTGTTACTTCATGTGAGTCATCCCAATTGCCGGTTAAAACTCTCCAAAGAAGGTCACCATAATCATTTAATAAACAGCAATTTGCAAAACATCCTCTCCTGTACTGCTTTCAGTCTCCCTGGCTCTGGGGAGCCTGAGTCTCCTCTGTGCTGGTGCTCTTAGAGGAGAATTGATGCTACTGGTCTGACCATGCTACAGGTGGAAGAGGACCAGCACAGGCCCTGTCTGTCAGTTCCAGCAGGTGCTTTTCTATTCTTCCCTTCTGAAAGGAGAGAAGTCAACTTTGGGGTTGCAGAGAACATCATGGCTGGCAGAATTAAAACAAACTTTAAGGAGCAGGGCTGCTCAAAAATTCTCCATCACCTGGTGGCATCTGTCAAGTGCTGTTCCAAGGGTGTAACTGCCTGCAGGAGCAGAAGAAAGAATGGTGTAGCAAGAAGAGATGATAGCAGCCTGCTGCAGTCACAGATCAGTAATGTCAAGGGCAGGGTGGAGCTCATTTAAAAATAAATGCTTTGTGCAAGCTTGTTGTGTGCTTAAGTCCAGTTTTCTGGTAATAGAGGGTTGAATTGCCCTCAAGGACTGTCTGTCCATTGTAATGACCAACAGGAGAAAGGCTCTGCAGAGTGAGATAAGGAAGGCCAGATGGAGGCATTGATCTCCTGACTCAAGTCCAGAGTTGCAGCCCGCTTGCTGGGCTCACCTGGAGACCAGGTTGACCTCAGGACCACTCCATATTTTCCCCTTCTGGCTGTGGGATGGGGAAGAGGGTTGGCACCTCAGCAAGTGGCATCACCTCACCCCATCACTTTCCCTCCTCTCTTGTCTCTGGAGCCACTCCAGGACTTTCCCTTCCAGGTGGATGTTTCCTGGTATTGCCTGCAAATACACTTCCCATGCCCCTCCCATGCTCAGGCAGAGCTGAGGAGTTGTTACTGTCCCAGAGTGGTTTTGCTCTCACTTGAGCCAAGTTTTCTACTCATTACTGTTATTCACTGTGGAGAAAGCAGATATCCTTGAGATATCCTCCAAATGGCCTTCTCTGTGGGCAGCTTTCAATTTAATAAATCAAAACTACCCTTCCCTATTTGTGTCCACAATCTGACCTGGTAGCACTAAAGAGAATTACATTTGTGTGTATTTGAATACAGTGGTGATTTTGTAGATTGATTTAGGCGTCATTTGTTTTCTTTCCAAGCCATTTTCTATTAAAAACCCTGGCTCAAGTAACCCAGATCTGGCCCTTCTGCAGCATGGATTTCCTGAGCTCTTACTGAGCTGTTATTTTTGATTTTGCCTGCAGGATGGTACCAAAGTAGTAGGAAGATGTGGTGGTTACTGTGGGAAGTGCACTCCATCATCTGGAACAGGCCTCGACATTCAGGTGTTATAGCAATGGTGAGTCCCCAGCTGCTTCTGCATGAAGGAAAATCTTCCCCAAAATGCCCTGAAGGAGCAGATCAGGCCATCCTTGCAAAAACACATTGAGTGCATTGGTGACAGCCACCCACCCCACAGAGCATCCTGGTGGGATCCCCTGCTCCCCCAGTAACCCTTATGGTTACCACACTGTCGCCTGGAAACACCTTCCCACCTTGCAGGCACCCACGTTTTCCCTGCTCTTGTGCCAGTTTCTCTAGTGACATATTCCAGAGGCCAGGATGACTCTAATGTGCACCTTTTCTGTCTTTTTCAGGTTGTCTGGGAGCAGCCAGTGGAGATGAGAGATGGATGAAGGATAGTGATGCAATACCTCTGCCTTCCACTTTTATATCTGTGTATATGTGTATATAGATCACATATTCCTAATGTACAGTTTAATATTTATGTTTGGGATTATTTATTTTGATTTAATATTTTTGTATGTAAAATCATTATATTAAGGCTGCTTTTACTATTTTTATTTTTTATTGTTAAATCCTGCAGTCGTAAACCACTGCATTTTGCGTACTCTACATTATATGTAGCTTTATGATAAGTGATACTTTATTGTCACTGTATTCAGTTGTTTACTTTCAATCAGTAATTTTCCTTCCGTTATGGGCTGCTTTGGCCCTCCACGGTGCTACACAATCTGCATAGGGGTATTTTTGGCATTTCAATCTGTCTTTATGCAAGGAAAATAGACAAGATGTGCTTAAAATTTTATTTTTAGGGATTAGGCTGACAGCACTCAAGGAAAACATGACAATGAATACAGTGCTAGTTGCATTAGCAATCTTTATATTTTAGGTATGTTTTGAATTTCACATGACCTCTGTAGCCAGTGCTAAAAGTACTGGTTTGGTGCTAACATGATATTTATTAATGCTCTGTAGTTTTAGTTAATCCAGTGCCTTTATCATTGAAGAAGGGAATAAAGCAGAAAAATTGTCAGGGAATTCAAATCAGTCAAGATCTACCCCAGGTTTAGGATAATTCCTGTAGATGGATCTTCAGCTTAAGCCCCTTTTTCTTAGGGTTCTGAAGTGAACTCACTTTTTTAAAAAATGTATCTTTGTCTCCTAATTGCATGTGCCACTGTGCTTCCTGACTCCATCTGGAAGCAGGGTATTAACTCATCCCAGACAGGCTGATCAGGCCATATGTTTCCCTGGGCTGTGTGCTCAGAAGAGATGTAGTTTCTTACAGACTTTGTTACAAAATCCTAGTGTGCAGCTGAAAGCATCCCTGTGGTGTTCCCACCCCATGGGGCTGGTGAGGACCATGGGGACAGCACGCCCAGGGATGGGGACAGCACGCCCAGCCAAGCCACCCCTTCTCTTGGCCAGGGGACTCCACTGCAGGTACTTGCAGCATTTCCCCAGCTTCCTACTCACTCCCCAACCATCTGCAAAGGGAGGCTTTGCTGCCTCCTTTCAACAAGATCACTCTGTACCTACAGATGATTCTGCCCCCCCTTCAAAAGCAAGCTGCTCTACGCCTACTTCTGTGTTGCTTCGGATCTTCCTGATAAGGCATCTGTGCTCCTTGCCTCTCCTCATACCCATGTACAACCAGACATTTACTGTTGGCTTTTTTTAAATCAAACTGAGGAGCCATCTCCCTTAGGTGTGGTGGCTCCTGCCTGTATATAGCCGGTAGCACGCTGCTCTTTCACCAAGCTTCGTAGCACATTGAAGGGGGGTGATGTGACCGGATTATTGTTGTAGTCTGTGACTATGTCCCTTATCTCTTTCTCCACAACTTTACTTAGTGATAGGAGGATGCTGCCCGTTCACCTTACATGTCAGGGCAGCCAGGGCACAAAGTACAAGGAAAGGAGGCTTTTCAGCACAAAATTGCCACCAGTTTGGAAAACCAGAGAGGCTTATCTGGATAACTCTTTCCATTTTGGATGCAAGCAGTTACCAAATGCAACCTTGGGATCTTGTGTGAGTCTTTCACAGAGCTCCCCAAAGGATGTATAATCAGTCTGTTACAAAACAGTTGGATCAATGGTGATAAATGATCTGTTCCCTGGATTCATAACCCATGTGTGTGCTGGGCTGTGTTCAGCCTTTAGAGTGAAACCTGTCAGCCTGACAATCGGGGATCGATGCATTCCTATCAGCTGGGACACATCTCACAGGCAAGCAGGGCTGTGTTACAGCCCAGCAGCTGACGAGCTGGTGAAGGAAAGGGGAAAAATGGAAAGAGAAAGAGAAAAAAGGAGAAAGAGAAAGGAGTAATAATGGAATAGTGATTTTTCTAATGATAATTGCTTTTGTGTAACTATAGTAGGGGAAAAGGGAAAATTGCACTATGAACTTTAGAAAGAAACAGTGCTTAGAAAGTACAGGCATATTATATTTTCTCTAATGAAGTGAATGGCTATTTATAAAAAGAAATACTATTTTGACCTGTACGCATTCATTTCTACCGTATAGTTTCAGAGCAGCTATTAACAGAGCTAGAAAAACCTAAAAAATATGAAATAAACTACAAGGGAAAAAAATGACAGAGCACGGATCCTGTGGTTCCTTAATGATCATCATTAAGTAGAGCAGATTTTGAGGACCAGAGACAATAGACATTCCTTGTTCAGGAAACAACGCTGGGTTTTGTATATCAATGCCATTATTTTTCTACAAACTGGGGTCTTTTTTTGCAAGGACTTTCCTGTACAATGTTTCTTTTCTTTCTGCTTATACCCAAAAGGAAATGAAAAGACCTGTAAGACATGTCTTTATGGTCTTGCTGCATTTGCCATCGTATTTCAATACGTGTGTGCTACTATAGAGGCAAAATACTTTGTACACTAGGGAATAATACATTGAATGGTAAACAGTCTTTTCTGTGCTGGTGTTTATTTCCAAGGTTTGGGTTCCTTGTTTGATTGTCCCATGCCAAAGGAATCAGGGATGGGAAGAACGTTGCTTATATGGAGCCCTGCCCCAAATCGATGTTGGAGTCTGTGGACCAGGGACCACCTTGGAGAATGGCTATGACCATCCACTCATGTCCTGCTGGTTGGAGAGACTGATGCTCCCAAATTTCTGTCCAGAGAGGACTGCCCCAAGGTGCAAAATATACACAAGCACATCTCAGAGGTGCCCCATGCGTTGTTCAGATATGTCTGGTGACTGGGTGGTGCTGCCTTCAAAGACCAGGGACATCCTTTGCCATAGGATATAAGGGAGATAAACAGTTCATTTTGCAAATGTTTTTGAAGGGTGAGCTGGGATAATGGGCCTGGTCCATACCACTTATGGAAAGTGCTATGGAAAGAAATGTGGAAAAAAAAAATCAACTTTTCTAAATTGGAGAAAATAATATCAAATATATGAGAAAATTCAGGCAGGAGAAATTTGGTTTAAAAGGAAGCAAATGTAGGGACCACCTCCCAGGATGTCAATCAAGTGTTGAAGTGCAACCAGTCTTACAACACCACTGCCCCAGATACTGCAGGTGAGAGTGAAGAAGTTGCAATTTCTGTCCTCCCTTGTATGTTCCTCATGCTTTGTCTCAGAAAATGCTGCCGATCTCTTAGTGCTGGCAGCTCCAGCCTTTTCCAGCTTCTATGTTTTCCTCCCTTGTGCTGTCTGAAACACTGTCAGATGGAGAAAACAGAACATGCAGTATTTCAAAAGTTCAAATCTTATTTTAAATTATCAATCTCTTAGAAGTGTCTTTTCTATCATTTATCCTTAATAAATGATTACAAAGACTTTAAAAGTGAGCTGCTGTGGAATGCATATACAGACCTTGAATCGTATTTAACCTTCCAGCTGAGAGGAAAGATGTGTGCTAATGTCTTTACAAATAATTCGATGGGTGAAGGTATGGGTGTTAAAGTCTTTAAAATGGGTCTTAATGTCTCTACTGACTTTGGGCAGCAGGTTGTTGCAGAGCCCAGACAGTTTGGCTTCTGAAATAGGCATGGGTCTGCAGAAGCCCGAACTTCTGAACTTTGGGGTAAAACAGTAGGTTCAAGGGGGTATATGTGGTAGGCGGTTCAGGAAGGCTGTACCTTCCTAGTACCTCACCCAGTGGGGAAGGGAAGAGGGCAGCATGCGACCGGGAGTTTGGGATAAAAGGGAGGCTGTGCCCTCCAAAATCCCGAGGGAGAAAACCTCGCAGGTGCGTGCCCCGGCGGACTCCCTCCCTTTATTCAAATAAAGTTGAAGGACAACTCTGTCTCCTTTTTGGACATAAACCTTTGGCGTTTGTGGATTTTTCTGACAAAGCCCTGTATAATGAAAGGTCGTTTTAACACTTTCAGTGCTTAGGTTCTGTGTGCTTAATGCTGAGGTTCTATGACAATTGCAGCGCTCTTCTTCAGCCTCGTTGTGCAGCTTCAGAGACAGAGGTGATTGCTTTCTCTCTTTGGCCTTCTGCCCCAATGATGGGCATTTTTCCTGTATAGAAAAATAAAATGCATTTTGTTGAAGGCTGTTGGAAAGGAACGTCACAAGGAATTAGTCCTAAATCAGGACATTTGATTCCTTTCCTTCCTTTCTTCATAACCTCACTTTGAAATTCATATTGAAGAGTGAAGAGAGGCTTGGTCTACTGTGTCTTTCCAACACAACTCCTCAAACAGATGATTGAGGGCTGACTCAGAAGAAAGCATTCTGTCAGGGGAAGAGCACTTCTCCCATTACCAGGCAAAGGCACAGAAATTCAACCCAACCCAGGAGTCATTAACAGCTGAAGTGGCTCAGCTCATGTGTTAAGTTCTCCCATCACTTGAACTCTTCAAATGGAGAACTCTTTCAATCAGGTCGTTGTAAGAGACGTGTTTGAGTTCATCCAGAAGTCACAACCCTTTGCAGTGCTGGTCACGTAGTGGGAGGGGATGAGTCCCTTTGCGGTACAAATTCCTGGAGGCAGCTCTCCGGCTTGCATTGAGAAGGAGGAAGAAGCTGATGACCAAAAGTGGTGCCTGTCAGTCTCGCTCCAATATTTTCCAAGTATTTTCGCCTGTGAAGTGATCCAGGCAATTGGAATTGTAGCCTTCCAGAAGCAGATTAGTTGGCAAGTTTTTGACCTCTCTTTGCAATAGCGAGATGAAGAATGCTAAGAAGCATTCTTCTTATTTCAGCCTTCACAGAAGAGTCTGAATTTCCACTTCAAAGCTGGCTTAATTTTTCAGCTATTTTATATTAGCAAACATAAAGTACAGATTTGGGGGAAAAAAAAAAAACGAAGAAAAGAAGAATAGTATTTTGACCTAACCCAAATGTCTGTTATACTTCATTTCCTGGGGAGGTTTCTGATGTTTGTTTCTTCCAATTAAAAAAAAATAAATAAAAACAAAAAACAAACCAAGAACAACAACATACCTGTGAGTTTTTCCTTGAAATTACTTATGCCTCTCTCTAGTTATAAATATTGGTTCTGAAGTGTTTGGAGATGTGATCTGTTGACTGTAAGTACAAGAAGATCTGATGTAGGTACCATTTTAAGCAAGGGAAGGTAGAAATGCATTTCTCCTTTGTGAAGCTGATCCAGGTCCTTCAAGGCAGGATATGAAGTGCAGAGGCTGAGGCCATGCCCATCAATCCATTTCCCCCATGAAAAACTCAGTTCTGCTGGGAGCAGAATGGTTTCCACATTACATCTCCTCACAGACTTGCACATGCCTGACTCTAATGCTCAGTCTGAGCTGCCAGCAGCAAGATCAAGCTGCAGCTACTTAAACATTTGTTGGTAGTCAGTGTCTCCATTTCTGAAGAGAGAGCATGAGAAGAAGAGCCAGAAGTCTGGAGTAATCTCTGAATACAAAACCCTTTGTATGTGGGACAGAGGGTGCAGGGGGAGGCAGGGTTCTGCATATTCTCTCTCAAAACCATTACTTGGCTCCATTCATATGCTTATAATTTCTTCATCCTTCTTTAGTCTGCAACTACATTTCGGAGGAGCAATTAAATTAATCAGGTCTTTCCTGCATTGTCCGTTTCTAATCCGTCCTCGATGGCTTGCTGACCTTCCTCTTTGAAGCTATTCACTGCTCGCTGCCTGCCTTCCCCAGCCCCACACAGAAAGGAGCATTGACTGTGAAACGCTTTCATTGCTCCCGCACCCAGGAGTAAGGAAGTGGGAATGGCTCCCTGCAAACTGACTGGCAAGAACAGACATGTCCAGGTTAGTCACTGTTACTGGCAAATACAAGTAGCGGTAAATACAAGTGGTGCCTCCAAACCACCCCTGGCAGGTGGGAGCAAGGCCTCCTGCAGCAGACGATGCAAGCAGGTACCAGATGCTGCCAGAGGCTGGAGCTGTGGCCTCATGCATGGCTTGGACTTCCCAAGACTTCTCAGCTTGGTTCCAGGTTTGAGTAGCCCTTTGGAGCAGGATCCAGATGCGTAGTAGTGGGAGCATGAAGCTCTGCACTTCCCACTGAGGCTGACGCCTTGCCAGAGCTTAGAACAAGCAGGTACACAACTGTGGCAATCTTTCCCTGCTTCAGAAAATGCAGCATAGCTGAACTGGCAAACAACTGACACCTAGAATAACAAACCAAGAGCTGCTGAAAGGAGTTGTAGGGCAGCAGAGGCCATGGAGGTTTGTTTCCTGGCAGCACGGGAGCAGCACGGTGAGTCTGAGCCTTGTCTGTGGGAGCAGGAGGCAATGGCCTCTCTTCTTGTCTGTGCTGGGGCTCAACGTCTGTCTCTCCTTCACCGTTCTCCTCCCAGGGTATCCCTGAGCATGCCATGTCTCCTCAAATCCACGTGTCTCAGGCGGACAGTCCACCCTGATCAGTGGTACAGGTGATCTAAGGAAACCCCAGCAGATCACTGTGCTGACTCTCACTTGAGCTGCTGCTCCATTCAGGAAGGGCAAATGCAGAGGTGATGCCCTTCATATCCACTTTTTAGAGATATTTCTGAATTCTGCTGACTGAATTGCATAAAGTGGGGTGTCCTCAAGTCATTTCAACAGCTCTTGTCAACACCGACAGCTTCATCCTGCTCTGTGTGGAAAAATGCAGTGGGTGTGCCTTGTGCTGGTGCAGACCTCACCTGGTATAACCCCTGAGAGCTGCCTGCCTGCCTGGGAGAGGCTGGTGCCCAAGTTAACCTGAGTATATCCTCCTCTTCAGCTTTCCTCCACATTGTGCAAATGGTATATGAAGCTTTCCAGGTATGACTGGCATTCAGATTTCACTAATGGTATTTTCCCATCTGATCATTCCCAATGGCTTGAGCCTTTCAAGAACTTAAATGTATGGCAGCACTTAACTTGGGAGAATCAGAAACTTTTGACAGAAGGTATGTCCTGGGCTGTTTGCCTTGGCTAAAGAACTGGTGGCTCCAGCAGGCTAAAATAGCAACAATATAAAACCTGCCAACATTGGTGTCCAGAAAAGAAACAATTTCTGGCATCTCAGGGCCACAGACAAAGTTTTCTGAATTTTCCCTTTGACCAGCTACCTAATTTCTTGTGATCTGAGCTACCACCAGCGGCCTGGTTTTGCCAGGCACTTCTCTCCCCTATTTATAAGCAGGTATCAACCCTGTAAAACTGTAAGTAAAAGACTCTTTTCTTTTTCTCCCAATGAAAAGAGACAATAAAGCAGCTTTAAAAACACGAGTAAAAGGACCTTTCCACCTGCAGGGTGGCAAATGAATGATTAATGTGAGGGAGTGCAGGACATCTGTGACACTTCCAGTGCCGTGGCAAGGGAAGGGCAGGATGGCTTCTCTCCTACCAGCTCACCTCCTGCCAGGCCCACTGACACCTGCCTCTCTGCCAGTTACCCCAAATTGGTTTGTTTTTCTTTATCTTCATAAATGGTCCTGAAAAGTCAAAGTAGCATGGCAGAAATGTGAATTTACAGCGTAACGCAAATAATTCTGCTGCACCAAAAGAGAGCTGCAGGGAGTGAGGGGGGATAGTAGAAAATTACTTGTTGGTATAGTGCAAGGATGTTTGTGTGCAAATTGGCTGAGTCCCACCTGACTGCTTTGTTTAGCCTCAAACAGAAAGGCATTAAGCAACCACGTGAACTGTGGAACGGGGCCATCCCCCACCTCCCCACAGCCCCTCCTTGTCAGAGAGGCAGGGAGAGCTGCACTGGGGGACCCCTGAGATTGACAGCAGAGAAATACAGTTCTGGGAAAAGCTGCAGCACTGTCATTTCATTTCGTGAAGCAACAGCCAGAAGGATGAGGAGAGGGCTGGAAAGGGGCAGGAGGGAGGGAAGGGGGATGCACAGCCTGTGACACTGCCATGCTGGCATCAGAGGCCAGGGTGCCCAGGGTCCCTCCAACACCTCAGCAATGCCCAGCCTGCCCAGTCTGAGAGGAATAGATCCCTTTTGGGGGGGTGGTAAGTTTTATGTATCCACTTGGCTCTGCATTTCATAGCAGGTGCTCCCCTCCACAGAGTGGGACTGGGCTCCAAGTTTTTGCTGGTGTGGACTCCAACTTCCAAATGCTATTTACAGGGAAATTGAAGAGCGCCTTGAAAATTAACAATAGATGACTATAAATCTTACTCAGTTACCTAGCAACTAACACAATAAAATCCTAAGGTTAAAAGGAGAAGGGTTATTTGGAGATACCTTGGGGAGCACATAATGGCCATTTGCATTCCTGGGTGGGAGGACACAAAAAAAAAATTCCTGGGATATTTACAAATTAGTGTATTGATGAAAGAAAAATGGTGAAATTACTCAGTACAGTTTTAATTAAAATACCTCAGAACAGAGAAATCTAACAAAAAAAGTAGTAGTCAAATGATTGTGATAAAGAGCACTCAGAAAATGTATGGTGATCTACAGAACTTGTAGGAGGGTTTGTTAAGTTGCTAAGGCCACTTTGTTGCCATTTGTGACATCTGAAGTGTGTGTACTGCAAAGAAACCATGTAATAAACATTCAGGGTGAATCTGACCATTATGTGCCTGATGGAATATGCCCCAGAAAAACCTACGCAGTGCAAAAAAAATTTAAAACCGAAGTAACATAGCATGATTCATCCCGGCCTGGGTTCCTGTTATGCACAGCACAGATTGAAATTCCATATCCCCACTTCAAACTGGGGTTTGGTTTATGCACAGCGTTTTCTGCCTGCAGTAATTGCAAATCTTGGAGCCAGAATGAGCAGAAACACCGAAAACTCCTAAAAGATTCTCATGGGGGCACATTTACCCAGGAAGAAGGAGGCTTGGTGGAGGAACGATGCAGCAAATTAGATGCCTGGTCCCCAGCACACTCCTTCAGCAGCTATGGCACTTAGAAGTATTTTTAAGTCCTCCTTTTGCTGTTTGAAAGGCTTCAGACAATAACTTCCTAATAACAGTCAGACATTTATTACCTTCAGGATTCTAGATGGAGACAGGATTCATGTTAAGCTGTAATTCACCTGCACAGGCTGCTGGCAGGAGGAACCACGAGGGGACTGACTTGGTCTGTAACAGCCAAATTCACCTTGGCATCACAGAGGGGAGAAATGGATGGGTCCAGCATCAAAATGAGAGCTGCTTTCTGCCTTACTCCGGTGCTTTCTGTTGGTGCTACCCCTGCCTTGGTGCTGGTGGTCAGGGCTGGACTGTGAAAGGCACAGGGGTGTCAGAGCTGATGGAGGGATGCTGAGAGCTTTCTGCATGCAAGTATTTTGGAGGTGATTTCCTCACATGGGGCAGGGTTTGCAGGATAGAAGAGACACGGGCACTTTCCTGGAAAGGCTAGCAAATTTTCCTGGCTTCACACACAAGAGTGTGTTGTCTGCCAGCTAACTCCCATCCAGAATTGCTGGACCAGAACTGGAGGCAAACTTTCCACAGTCTTTGGTGGCACAAGTTGTCCCCATATTTCCCATCCCCTGGCTGCAGTTACTGCTGTGGACCTGCAGCTCCTCTTCCTGGGTGGTAAGGGCTGCCCACTGGGCTTGGACACAAGTCACTGCTGCTATTGCACATGCTGGTGTCCCAGATGGGACAGAGGTCACCAGGAGATCAGACCCCTAATGACAGCTCTGCCTGGCATCCTGGGCTGTTCTCCTGCACAGATCTATCCCATGCCAGTCCCTGCTCCACCTACCTTGTGACCAAAAGCTAGCACAGGAGCTGCATTTTACCTTTCCCTGAGCTCTATGATTTTCATCATAATTATTTCCGTAGTATCAGGTACAACAGGGAGCAGAACACAAAGAGCATGCCTGTCATTTCCCTCCTTTTGGGCATCCATGACTTCAAAAGGGAAATGGGTCCAACTCACAGTGCATGAATGGAGCAAATTGGGTTTTAAACAGGTTTAGTCATGAGAAGGGCTGGAAGGAGAGTCATCCCTAGGCAGGTTTGTTTGAAACAAATGGGAGGGGAGGATGACGTATGGAACAATTTAAGTGACAGCAGAAACAATAATTTGTCAGACAAACTGTCTGGCATGTATTATACATGTGTGTCTGTTTCTGAGCCTATTTGACAGCAGTATTTGACACCCCCCACCTCCAAGCTGAGTCTGCCTCCACTCAAGATTAAGATCTCCATGTTTATAAAAATAATAATGCAAAATCCCCTTTTGAAAGTAGCTCCCATGGTAGCACAGGTAGGGCTGGAGCTGTGTTGCTGTCCCCTGCCCACCCAGCCATGCCAGGATGGTGCATCATCCCCTTTGCACATGGTGAGAACAAAGGAGTGGGAGTTTATTTCCTGAGAGATCTTTACTCTTGGCAGCTTTTCTGGGGGAGGAAAGAGAAGAGGAGCATTCAGGCCAATGAGATAACGTATCCTCTCCCTTTTCCAAATGCATCCCAGAAATGATGTTCTGGCCTGGCTGTTTCCTTATGTAGATGCAGCATCTGAGCATCCCTAAAATGTGGATGGAGTCCTCCTGAATAGCCCTTCATTTATCCTGGATGTCTCAGGCCAGAGAGAAATTGCTGTCCCCATGAGATATTTAGGTGACCAGGAGTCCCTAAGGACCCAGCTTCACTGGGGTCTGTGCTACCTGAACATTTTTATGGCTCTATTTGGACTTGATTTCCCCAGATCCCTCTGCAGGCACACCAGAGCAGAAGCAGTGAGCACCCCTCACCCCTCTTATCTGCATCTTCTGCTCTCCCAGGCTGAGCCCTCATCTTCCCTCTTCTGAACATGTTGATGCAAGTCTTGATGCTCAGAACCTCCCCTGCCTTTTGCTTGTGTATTAAGGAGTCACCCCCTGTGCCTGCAGTATCTGCTGGCATGAGCCTGGAGGATACAAGCGTGCAGGGTGACAGGGAAGTTTGGTAGCTTCATGGACAGCTTGGGATGGAGGGAGGGGACCAGCCTGCCTTGTTTTAGGTAGCAATTTAGGACCTGCATCTTCATCAGAAGACTGGAGCTGTGATTCAGTACAGCCACACCTCCCAGGAATTTACCCTCCAACTTTGACTTAGTTTTGCTGTTTTAAACTCATAGCAGATGTCCTCACCAGCCCTTTTATTGAGGGCACATAGCATCTCTTGCAAAAGCAGAGCAATTAAAAAGGATTTGCAGGTCACCTTTAAAGCATTTCCCACAGCACGTCGAATCTTGTTGTAAGTCCTGTATCTAATACTGCTTTTATTTCGGCAGTTTTAATTGGAGTTTTAAATATTCTGAATCTTATGCAAGACACCCAAAGTGCTGGAGATTTTCAGGCCCTCTCTTGCATGACGCCCATTCCCTGAAATCCCATTGTCCTTCAGTAGAGATAACAGTAACTCAGCACCCCCATAATTTATTCAACATTGGATACAGGTTGCAGGTGGAGATGTTTCAACATGAGGTCAAACCCCAGTCTGCAACCAGTTGCCCACTGTGTGATGAAATGTGTACTTAGAGAGATCACCTCTTCCCTTGAGAGTTTATAATATATTCATGCATCACTGTATGAGCTGGGAACTGGGAGAGAAACCAAGAAGGAAAATGATGAGCAGAAGCAAGCAATAGAGGGAAGCTTGGAGGGTTTTGGAAAGGTAAAAATAGCAACCACAGAAAAACAGAGCAGGGAGCATTCAATATTTTCCCAGTGCCATGAAGAAGGCCTGTGGAAAAGGCAATTTTCTCCATGACAAAGTTCTCTGTGTGGGGTTTTTTCCTGTAGGTTGGGTTTGTTTGTTTTATTTGGGTTTTTTTAAAGGAAGCACAGTATTTACAGCAGGAAACAGTGAAAATCTCCCCAAAACTTTTTGCCTGAGATTCTTCAAAAGGCCACCTCATCTACACAGCTCCCAGCCTCATATCAGCCTCCCAGAGAGGAAGATACGAGAGAAAAATTGACAAAAATGAGAATGATTAGATAAAAAAAAAAAAATCAAAGGTTTACCATTTTAACTAGCTGTAAGGCAGCAAGGCAAGGGAACAAAGAGGTAGGGAAGGAGGGAAGGAGTTGACAGGATCTGCAAACAACCACAACCCTGGGGGAAGCCGTGAAATGCTAATGGCGAAGCTGCTCCAGCCCCACTGGGGATGAGTTTCTGAGGAGCCCTGTGCTCTGTGAAGCGTTTGCTGCTCCCCCTCTCCCCACGGTTCATTTTGCTCTGCCTTGCGCCAGATGTGCTGTTTGATTGCAAACCCCAGGGACACGGGCTGGTTGTTGGCTGTGGTCATTGCTTTTAGTGCATTGTATATATGAAAAGAGTGGGCTGACGCATTGGGAGCCCCACGGCTCCCAGCCCCATGGATGCCAGGCTAACCAGCCCCATGGATTCCAGGCTCACAGCTCCCAGCCCCACAGATCCCAGGCTCACTGCCCTGCCAGCCCACAAGCAGCTCTGGGAGGACCGTGAGCTCCGGGGCTGTAACAGGTGCTCTGTGTCCCGGCACAGCTTCTCAGGCTGCAAATATATTTCCCGTCAGTGTTTTGCCCTACACCCTGCTGGTGTTTGTGAACTAAACCTATTCTCCTTGAGGAGCGGATCAGACGCCCTGCAGGAACCCTGGATGTTCGCTCCCTGCCTGGGCCAGTAAAATCCCCTGCACAGCGCAGCGTGCGCCCTTCAGCCCTGCTGAGCCCTACCTCTGTCCTTCGGGAGCTCAGCTTCTTTACTACCACCCGAGCTGTGGAGCGTACCGAGGACATTGCACTGCCCACTCCAGACCCGGCCGAGCGCGGCGTTCCCGAGGCCGGCGGCACCGCAGCAAGCGCCGCGAAGGGCTCGGGGAGCACGGCTAACTGCGGAGCGGAGCGATGACAGCGGGACGGG
>NW_008236442.1:1399494-1399857 GCF_000691975.1 Corvus brachyrhynchos | reverse complement strand
TTTCCTGTTGCTCTGGGTCATGCCGGGGGCTGAAGCCGCCCTCACCTGGCAGGGACAACCTGGGTGGGGTGGGAAGGGGAAAACGGGGCTGAAGGGGTTCTGGCAGTCTGCACCAAACCGCTCCATGAAACTCCTGCCTCCCCTGTGACTGGATTTAGCCCTTGTCAGTGATGCCAAGCAGAGATTTAGCTGTTGAAATGGATGGGAGTGTGTAGGAATGAACAAGTATTTTTGGCTGTTGCTATTGTGTCTCTTTACAAACCTGACAGCACTGGTGCCTGCTAAGCAAAGCAAGCCCTGGCCTTCTCCTGGGTCAGCTCTTTCTCCCCTCCCCATGTTCTGCTGCCTCGAAATGAGTTCCTG
>NW_008236442.1:1383629-1399467 GCF_000691975.1 Corvus brachyrhynchos | reverse complement strand
CTGGGCTGTGGGCACTGGGAGCTGTGCACAGTCTTAGTAGGCCAGGGAGCCCTTGGCGACCTTTTAACCTTATTTTTCAGGGTATACCCTCTTCTACAGCATCTGCTGTGCTTGGCATTCCTCCCAGCCTCTGCCCTACTTCTCAGAGCTGTGTCTCACCAGATTAAAGCTTGGGTTCAGAGCAAGGAGGGGGATTGATGTATTCCTTCTGAGTTCTATCTTAATGTTCAGCCTTGCAAATCATCGTTCCCTGTGGCATTTGCCCCAGGGTGTGGTAGGACAGGTTCCATAGGGTGAGGTCTGCCCTGAGGGATGCATAGCGGCAGGTGGGGCTCGCCATGGTCCTCCAGCCTGCCCTCTGCAGGTGCTGATGCCACATCCAGGTGTATCATGTCCTACCTCAAACCTTCAGGAGCTGAAGGTGTCCCTTTCTCCTGGGCTGCAGGAGATATGGTCTCTTGACACCCTCCCAGTGATATAAATCTATTAACACACATGTGGCAGATTCAGAAGGTCACCCCGGAGCTGTCTCCTTTTCACGGCTTTCTCAGGCTGTCCCGGGTTTCCTCGTGTTGCTTCAGAGCTGCTTTGTAATGCTTAAAAGTGTCAAGGAGATCTTTCAAATGAAGGATAAGAAGAAAAGCCATGGTCACCAACAATATTTCTCCCTTGCTCCAAGGACTTGTGAGGTGCTGTGGTTCATGTTTTGTTATGTCAGAGGGTACACCTGTACAGTAGCTTTTGAAGAATTAAGTGAATTTTTATAGCATCCCACCAGATGCCAAATGGCCCAGAAGAAGGGGCACCCAGCTGCCTGGGGAGTGTCAGATGAGAGGGATGTTGCAGCTCTTTTCAGATTGTGCCCTCTGCATTGGCACACTGTGCCTCTTGGCCAGATCCTGCCAACCTCATGTGCAGGAGGCTCCAGCCTGCCAGGACTACCCATAACCATCTCCTTTGCTGAGGAACCCCAGACATGGGAAAGAATTTTTGATAAAACAGTATGGATTTTTCCAGCAGCTTTCTCTCAGGGAAGAAGTAGTCACATTCCCTGAAGCAGGAGAAGGATGGGGACCCTTTGGGTATGGGTGGGGTCAGCCCCCAGAGGCACTGCAGCCTTCATGTTCCAGGTTTGCATCCCGCTGAGCAGGTTAGACCTTACACCAGGACTCGATGAGCTGAGAGCCCTCCTGCAGGCATTCCTATTTAATTGCCTGATATAAGAGTAATTACACAATTAAGCCAAATAAAAGCAGCCTATTTGCCAGAACACAATAGAGAGGAAATGCGTTCATTTTTTACTAGCCAGTGGTCTATTAATGCCAGGAATAGATAAGCAGGCAAATTATTCACAGTAGTTTTGTAGGCTGAAAACATGCTGAGGAGCCTGTGCCCTCTGTGCATGAGGTGATGCAGCCACTGACTGGTGGGGCTGCTCACCTGAACATGCAGAGTGAGATAGAAAGAAAACAAGGGTTTGCAAGGAGATCCTCAGATTAGGGATATAATTCTGGACCAATTGACCAGTAGAGATTTGTAAGGCTTTTTATAATCCTTTAAACAGCGGAGTTTTGCTGATAAATGTAAATTGAACGTTTTTGCTTCAAAGATGCCGAGTGGTGATAACGCTTTAGGGAGACAGAATTTATGAACTTGCAGACACTGAAACCATTGCTGAGACAGGCATTGTCTATACCTAATTATGCTGGACTGTGTATTTTCTACTTACCTGTGATTTTAGGCGTCATCTGTGCAGGCATTCCATCAAGCAGGCAGATTGCTTTGTTAGACGATGAAGATTCCTGTGCTTGTTGCCTTAAAAGCCACTTTTCTCAGAGATGGCTCTGAACATTCGTTGAATTTATCATTCCTGGAAGCACAGGCATGCTTCCTGAGACAGGGAAACCTCTTGAAAATAAATTATACTTTGCAGAACTGTTTTCAGAATAAGCCTGGTCTCTGTACTGTAGGTGATGTGCAGAAAGAAGATGAAAGGGGATTGTTAAATAATTAAGTAACGTCCCTGTTTTTTTAAGTTTGTTTTTGAATCTTCGTAATTTTGCTCTGAAATTATAATCCCACATTCAAGGTAGTAGGTGAATTATCCTGTACGAGTGCCAGCCTATTTAATGCTAATCTGGTGGAAGCAAGGAATTGAAAACACCTCGGTTAAACTAGAGCCCAACTAGAGCCTACATCTTACCCCTCAAGGCTCTCTTCTGCACGCCACAGATATCTGCCTTTTGTTGTAAGGCAGAAATTCAATTTTTAGTTTTAAATCATTTAGCCCCAAAGAGGAGAAAGTAAGTGGTTTATCTGAGAAGGCTGAAGATTAAATTCCACCCCCCTTGGGCGCGAAGTCCATGAGGACACAGCTGTCAAACTATAACCAGTAAAACCCTGAATTTCTCATGGCCTGAGCAGCAAAACAACTCCTTCCTCTCGTCTCATCGCTTTTAGCTGTGGTGGGTTGTCAGCAAAGTACAGAAGGACTGAGTTCATCTGTGTGGGCTCCAGTCTGGAGGATGGAAATGTGGTGTACATAACCATATCCTCATTAATACAGGTCAATACTTGAAAGGTGGCTTTGTGTGGAAAAAGGGAAATCAAATTCAGTAAAAATGGAACTCCTTAGGAGCCTGGTTGCTGTTTTCTAATCAGATCTGCATTACATTAAACTGTGTGCCATTCAGCTTGTTAACAGGCTTTGGCATTAAATAAAGGTGTCACTGTAGTTTGGTGAATGAATAGCCATTAGGAGTGTCTTTTGCATAATGTCTTGTAGAGAAAAGCCTTCCAGGGAGGTGGTCTAGGAGCAGGGAAGGGAATTTATAACCTAGTCCTGGTGCAATTAGTGTGAGTATGAAAACCTTAAAGGTGACAAATGGTTGGCTTTTGCTGCTGTTAAGCTTACTGTGAAGAACTAATTTCAGATTTACTCTGGTTGAAGTAAAATTGCAGCCTTAGTGCCGCAGTTAAAATAGCGGATCCTTTGGGAGATTGGCGCATGTGTTTAGCACACGGAACCATGGTTTGCTCCTGGAGAAAGCCTTGCAAAATACTCTTGCAGTTCAACAGACCTTACTGTTCCCTGCTCTCTGCTTTCTCCAAACCCACCAGCTAAAAACATAGATGCAGGACACCCAGGTCTCAGGATGGTGTTTGAGTTTTGGTTTGAGGAAAGGGGGATGTACCACCTGGTTTGCAAAGCCTGCAGAGGCAGTGGCATACGGCCAGTTTCTGAGGGAAGGAACTCAGATGCTGTGACAGAGAAGACAATTTTAAAAATAGAGTATGAAAACCTTTGGAGAAGACTTTGTTGCCATAGTTATTCTTCTGGTTTGCAGAAGCATTTGAAAAGTAGTAATAAACATGACATAAAGACAAAGACTGGTTTGCCAGGGTTTTAGTTTCAGTGTGAGATTATGTCATACATCTTTTCTTGGAGCATCTTTTTGCTTGCATACGTCGTGTGATCTTTGTCCCTTGTAATCACATTTTGCCTGGGAAGAGATCTGCTTCTCTTCATATGTTGCCGTCACATGTCATGCTCTTAATATCAGTGGTATGTGTTTGTACAGCACACAGTGCCTGGCTTTTAACTTCCAGGGCAAATTTATGTTACCTGATGTAGTATCCAGTAATATCCCATATTAACAAATTTTGCTGCACACAGTTGTTTAGAGGATTTATTTATTTATTTCCATAACTCAGTATCTTGCTATAATCTTCAGCAGTCAGTCCCACTGAAGTCTGATCTCATCTGGCCTTGTTGGGTCAGGGAGCATCTGCAGAGACAAACTTCAGCTTCTCAGGAGAGATCCGCCTGGAGATCCCAGGTGATCAGCCCAAAGGGTTGTGATTGACCACTGGATCACAAAAACCTATGGACAAGGTAAAGAGCTGTGTGTCATGGGACGGTGACCCAAAATGAGGTGGTGGACCAGATGCCCAGTGGTGCTTGATGTTGTTGGGTGATGGTGCACAAGTTGCTTTGCAACTCCCTTCTCTGCTTTGTTGACTGTAGGCAGGGAGTTGCTTGTGGCAGTGGATGTTTGTTTTGTTTGCGTGTTTGTTCAGTGCCCAGTGCTCTGGAGATTGCTGTGCATGAGGAGTGAGAAATTCTGTATGTTTGCAGCCTTTGTCTGCATTCCCCCAGCTCTGATGCTGCGCATGGGAGGTACACCCCAGTAGACTCCTGTATACATCCCTGGGTGCCTTTGGGTCTCCAGTTTGATGCCTAGCTCCTCCTCCAGAGAGCAGAAACAATAATATTTGTAACACAGCACATGAACGAATAACACCGAATTCTGAAACATTTGTTACTGCTTCAAAAAAAAAAGTACAGATTATTGCTTCCATATGTTTTCAGCATTTTTCATAGGTTATGTCTCTTGCACACACACACTCCCAGCTTTTGCCTGTCATGAATAACAGGCTTTGTGCCTCTCTCCTTTAGGATTCAGATATTCTCCACTTCCTTGCATGTTTATTTGAAAGGTTTTGGAGATGTGAGAATAGCAATGCCTTATCTTGAATAGGCTGATGTTTCCTTCCACTGCCACGGTGAATTGTGCTGTCCTGGAGGGTTTTAGAAAATTCATCATTTTGCAGTGGGGAGCCTGCTAAAATGGGCAAAATTCAACCAGTGCAACTCCATCACAGCGCTCCTGAGGTGATTCCCTAAGGGCCTGTGGAGGGCTAAGGGTGCTGCTGTCTCTAGGGTATCTGTGCCTGTCCCTCGGGTTGGGCAGGAGTCACCTGCTTCCCAAAGATACTGTCATCCCGGCAGAGAGGATGAAAAAAAATCAAAGGTTGGGTTTGTTTGCTGATTTTAAAGCCTTTCACAAAGCAGTTGGTATCATTAGCTTGTTTTTAATTTATTTTTGTGTGTTTATTTGGTCACAGGTTCAGAAAGGAGAAGCCATTCCCTACCAGGTTCCTCAGTGACAGTCAGTGCCCTTCAGCTCCTGTGCCCAGAGCGGTTTGTTGTGGGTGGCTGCTGTGTGCACTGGAGCTCAGCTCAGGGGGATGCTGCAGTGTGCACTTGGCTTGGCATCAATGACTTCAGCTGTCCTATTTTCTTACCCCTGTGAGATTAGACACTTGTGTAAGTGTTTGGAAAATCAGGTCTACTTTTTCTTTGAGCTTTTCACCCCCATGGTAGTAGGGATAGAGCAGGGGTGATGAGTGATGGTTTGTGCTGCTCCCACTGTTCCCACAGCAGCTCTACCAAGGGGCAGCCAGACCATTGGGATGGGGGTTTGGGTGGGTCGTGGTGTAGGTATCAGCTTTGTCCTGCCCTGGGACAATCTTTTCCTAAATGTTGAGTGCACAGTTGCATTTAAGGGACTCCCAACCATTTTTTCTGACTTGTGGGTTCCATTTCTTCATGCCCTGCTGCTGAAAGAGCACTTAAAACAGCCAAGACCGATAAGGTATCCTGTTTGTGTTGGCTGGGGGACACAGTATCCACATTACCAAAGCATTACAGTGTCAGAGGCAGTGTTGTCCCTGGCAAAAAGCCTAAAATAAATTCTTTAATTTTTTGTATGCGATGTACAAAAGAGCAGGTGAGGTATGTACTTGTTTCCGGGCAAGCCAAGGAAGCCTGTTTGAAATCCTTTACAAGCCACTCAGGATTGTATTGCAAGAATTCAAAGGAGTTTGAGATACTTGTTGATTGAATTTCAGCAGAGCACAGAGTCCTGCTCTGCAGCTGCTCTAGCTGGAGCTACTCTGCCCAGCTCCATTGGCACTGAGCTGCTGGCAAAAGCCAGAAAAGCAGAATTTCTCCTAGGGAACAGGCAGTGTGGGTAGATTTTCTGTCTGTTTTGAAGTGGCCTTGTGCAATTCTATTTTTATGAATGGTGTGAAAAAACACTTACAAGCTGTTGCGGGATTTGGGCTGATTTTGTGGGGTTTATTCTGTTTCTGGTGTGATTGTGAATGACACTGATGATGGATAGCTGTCTGCAGAGCAGACACACTGAATTGTAAGTTTCTGTGATATTTTACTTCTAAACAAGTAATTTAAAACGTTGGTCGGGTTTTTTGCACTATATTTTTTTGAAAATGACTACAACTGCTTCTTGGTATGCAAAGAGTAGAAAGTTACCTGCCTGGTGTGATCGAGTTTGGCAATCAGAGTTTGCCATCCTGAAGGCAGCATGTGGCTGGTGAGCACTTTCCTGGTGCTTCAGCCACGGGGCTGCGCTGCCGGACACTGGCAAAGCACAGTTGCCTCATGGAGCCTTTCGAGATGGACTTGCCCGAGAGAGACCCACAAAACGTGGAAGCAGGATGGATTGGCTTGCAGTGGGATTTCCTTGAAGCAGACAGCTGTCGGTGCTGGAGGCTGCTGTTATAGATTTGGGAGGTGTATAGGTTGTGATTTAGTGGGACATGGTGAACTGATGTAACAGATTAGTGCCGCTGCATGTGTAAGGTGAGCTCCCTGTGCATCCACCCAAGCCCAGGGAAATGGGTTAAATCGCTTGTTGAAGCCTCTGCTGAGCTGATGAGAGGGAGAAGGTGGGAGATAAAGAGTTGCATTGGTCCTGTTACATGCAGAGCTGAGCTGTCATCCCTGCCGTCGGCATCCTTATCCCATTACTGAATTTTCCTGCCCTGCTGTAGCGTCAGTCCTGTCAGTGCTCCTCTCTGGCTGCACCAGGAGTGCACGGATCCGCGCTCCCCACAGGATGTGTCCCGCTGGAACCCGGCGGTGCTGTGCCACCTATGGCACGTGTTGGGCAGGCAGGAAGACTCCTACTGCTTTAATAGAGGGTTTGCAACAGGCCTTTGTCACCAGCGTGGTATGGCGTGGAAGAAAAAGCTGCCAGCCGCCGCTTTGGTGGGATAAAGGCTGGAACTCGGGATGCCCAGCTGGAGGGGCCGGGCGCAGCTATTCGGCTGACGCCTACTGAGCACTGCCCTCCTCTTTGTTGCTCTCGACTTTAGAGAGGACGTTCAGTGCTTTCAAGAGTGTTTCTTTGGTTTTGTTCTTTTTCTGTTTGCCCTTAAAAAGTCAATCTGCCATCCTTATTACACCAGTGAGTCACTCTTCTAATAATGAATTGCGTTTTCATTGTCTGGCTTGTAAGTCTATCACCGAGTTTAAGGATGGCCGATAGTATCAGCTGAGACCTTTGGCAGCTGGCTTTGCAATTTGTGGTGTTCATTTGGGTATTTGCTTTTTTTCTCCAATGAATAATCTCCCAGCCATGGCAGTGGAAAGCCAGACTTTTTCTTTTGTAGCATCTCCGTGGTCACTATCTAATGTTGGAGGAATTTGTAACATTAGCAGAATTGTCTGATGTGAGGAAAACTAATTTCAGGGTGAACCTCATGAGTGTGGCTGTAAAGAACATTTTTCTCATGCTTGCAGACCCCAGGTGCATCAGTGCAGCCCCAACAGCCAGAACCTTTCTCAGTTCACCGGTGCTTGGGCCAGGAGGTGTACAGAAAATTCAGGGTGCTCCTCTCTGGTGCTGTAGAGGCTGTTTCTTCCTGTGTGTGGCTCTGCTCTTCACAGGACCCTGACGCCAGAGCTTATCACTTGGAGAGCTCAATTATTATTCTCACTGCAGAGGGAAACACTTTGTACTCAGCCATTGCAGCAAATATTTCATCCCCTATCCATTGCCCTTGTGTGGATGCTGCTGCTGCTGTGATAAGAAACATAATGGCTGCTCTGGCTGATAAGGGGAGTGTATAAGTGTAATTATTGAAATCCCTATGCAGAGCCTGTGGGTGGATGGAGGAGAGTCCCTCTCCCTGTGAGGGGTTTCTGTTGCTCCGAAGCCTGCTGGGGAGAGCACGAGCTTGCAGCTCCTGGCAGCTGAAGTGGGAGCTGCTCAGACACAGCTGTGAGTAATTAGTAAAGGATGTCTTTTCCCCTCCCTCCACTTTCTTTCCTCCTCTTCTCCTTGAAACCAAGTCACAGGCTCCAGGGAGTACAGAGGAAAGCCCAAGCAGCTCAAGTTTGAGATGCTCCTGGACCAGCTCGAAGGTGGCCAGTGCTCAGTGCGGTCGCATTCCAGCAGCAGGGTGAAGGTCTAAGGATCCAACCCAACCTTGCAGGAAGCATACTGCAGCCAAGGAGCCAGAGATTATTTAGATCAAGCCAAAAAAAAAAATATTTCCATGGCAGCAGTAACCATAGGAAACCTCCTCAGCATGTCTTGGGTGGTTCCTGTTTCCCTGGCTTCAGCTGTTTGCTTTGCAAGCGGAGCAGTGGTTGCAAGTTCCCTGTGCCCCTGGTGTCACCAGGAGTGGCCTGTGAGCCCAGCTGTCTCCAGGGGCTTAGCAGCCACACTAGAGGTTGTGTCACTGCTCCTTGTTTTCTCTTTTGCTCTAGTTGGTAAAGAGATGCTTTGAGAGGCTTCTTTAGACACCATAGTCTCAAAGCCATCTTTTTACCTGGTGTCAGCTGACAAATGTGCTTGATCCTTAAATACCCAAGGCATAAAAGTGAATTGGCTCCCAGAGTCCAATTCTTCTTTTCTATACCGTTTTAGAAAGATGCTTGTATATTCCCTCTGGCTCAGCTAGTGATGCTTGGCCTTTAACCAAGACAGGGAATCTAGGACAAGAATCCCTGAGAAGAGCAAGATGAAAAGTTATAAAAAACCACAGTGTTTTGTTCGGGGGAAAAAATGCTGGTAAAAGATTTTGTTTAAAAAAATAATTTGGAATATTTTTGATCAGCTTCATGTGGACACATTTACAGGAGGGCATAAGAGGAGGCTTGTTTTCCTGGGTAGTGCCTCTTCTAGGAAACCCAAGCTGTGAAGTGAATACAAATACTGGAAATGGAGAGGTTTTGCAGTGAGTCACTGGAAAGGATGAGGAACCAGTTGTTCTGGTGTGACTGTGCTGGTCAACAACCAGCTCTTTGACATGATGGGGACAGGGTGGCTATGTGGAAGCACCTGGAGGCTTGGGCATCTCAAGCCAGCACCCAGGGGTGCTTGGACCTCAGTGTTCCCCTCCTACCCTCCAAGGGCGCCGTGGAGGTGTCGCCACAGAGCTCTGCGGAGCAGATGGGCCCTGCTTGCAAAGCCGAGGTATTGCATAGAGACAGGTTAAAAAAAGACATCTTCTTCTGTGGGAGTGTGACACAGGGAGGGAGAAAATACATCGTGGTGCCAGTAACTGGGATTTTGATGCTTGTGTAGCGCACAGTGCTGCTCCAACCTCTCCAGGCCATTGGGTGCTTGCCGTGGCAGGGTTTGCTTTGTGGAGGAAGACTTGGCTGTTCTTTGACCCATCTGCCTTGGGTGGAGGTGGAGCCCTGTGCAGAGATGCTGTGGGCCTTGGTGTCCCCTATTTTACCCTGACTCTTTGCAGATTATTTAATCCCTGTTTTTGCAAAACTCAAACTCTATCAAAGTGAGACTTTTGCTTGAAATTACACAACATTTGAAGAAGTAGCAGCAGGGTGGGGACAAGGCTGATTCCCTTTCTCTTCTCACCTATCAAACAGTGGGGGCTCTCATCACAGTGCTGTGGCTGGGCCATATTATCTGCTTTTGGTGCCATAAAGGCCACATGTTTAAAGTGCAGCCCCTTTAAATGTCAGATGTGAGAAGAACTGGGACATGAGAAGACAATAAAAGTTAATAATCTAAAGTCAGGTTTGTGCAACATAGCTTGGATTTTTAATATCAAGTGCATAATTTATTACAAGGTGTAGCAGTTTGAACTACATATATTTGAATATTTTTTAATATTATCTTTCCTTCCAGTAGCAGGAACAACACTGCTTTACAATAGAAGAATGATTTCACATTGCCACGTGACCGTTTCAGCTTGTACATCTAATAGATGTGTGCTTTGCTGAAGTGTGAAGGCTGTCTGATAAATGCCTGAATAATAAATCTATATTGTTTGTTCTCATCTCCCTTTGCTATTTTCAAGTGTATAAATAAAAGACTTTCACATTGTACCCTGTGCAGTTCCAGCCCAGACTTATTTACTTGCTGCTGATATAACTTGGAAGAGACGTGAATCTTTCAGTCTGACAGGAGAAATCTGGTGGTATCAGTATTGCATGTTGTGCTAGAAATGATCAAATGTAATTTTCATAAATATTTTCCTAAGAAAAGTTATAAGTATTTCAAGAATATTTTTAAACAAAGAAACATTTGCCTCATGTACAGCAGAGGGCACTCGGCATCACTGCTGTACTACTCAGCTGCTGCTCCAGCTGCCTGAAGGGGAAAAAAAATCCCTGTGCTTAAATTATAGTTTGCAGAAATGAAATACTCTGTGTTTGCTTATACAGGGGTGTGAGTGTGTATATAAAAAGAGACGGGGTGGCATATATGTAAAAATAAACCCAGCACATAATATAAAACTTAAATATTTGTAGTAGTAGCTGAAGTTAGGTGAAGCGCATGTTGTGTTGATTAATGTTCAGCCTGGTGTTACGCTGAGCTTCAGAGGGGACTGAAGTGTGCTGAGACGAGAAAATGAAGAGGCCCTGACTAGTGAAGTGTTGCAGTCTTCATCTTCTTGAAGGCACAGAGTCTGGGGACATCCTAGGATGCTGGGAAATACCCAAGTGAAGGAAAGATCTTGAAAGATGGGTAATATTGGAGGGTGCAGAATTAAGAGTCCTTCTGTCTAGAAAAGCAGCAGATCTGAGGGCTTGGGGGTTCTGTGTTGGAGTTTTCAGTGCTGAGGTCTCCTTCCCAACAGCACCAAAGCCAGTGGAGTTGCAAGGCTCTTGTGAAATGTCCTGAGATTGTTCTTATCCTTACTGTAGAAGTTATCTGTATAAGGAAATTTAACATACTGAGGTTTGTCCTGGAGCAGGAAGCAGTCCTAGCCCCAAGGATGCTGTGGAAGGGCTGGATGCTGGCTGGAGCGTTGTTAGTTGGAAGATGAAGCACCTGCTTGCTAGTGAGGGACCCCATCCTGGAGGTACAGATGTATGCGCTTTATTGTCCAGAGCTGATCACAGAGATTGGGGCTACCTCATCTTCTGTAATAAGTTTTTTTCCAACAAAAATGGACTTCTTTCTTTTTTTTTCCTGTTCCCTTTAGCTAATTGCTCAGACACTGCCAAGGTGTGTTTCTAGTTGAACTCTTAGTGCACCTTGTGTTTTTCTTTTAAGAGGGAATAAAGAACTCCAAAGCAAAGTCCTTGATCAGCTTTTGGCTGCATTGTAGCGCTGTTAAAATATTCTGGGCAGATGGATTTTGTGCCATGCTTTGGGTGAGGTATTTCATGGTAAAACCATATGATGCCATGCTCAATATTCAGATTTTAGTAATTAATTCAAGAGGAATTCAGATTTCCTCCTGTCTCCCCCAGTGAGCTGGTTGCATTGGGCTTAATCTACGTCTCTGAAAGCAGAGCTCCTGCAAGAGGCTGGAAGTGTTAATGCGGTTGTAGAAAATATGGGGCTGGTAACAAGAATGAGAGGGCATGTGGTTCAAGATAACCAGTTTATGCAAAATATACAGCTGGGTAGATTTTGCTACAGAGTATCTCTGGAGTGTAATGATCAGAGAAATATGGAAATACTGGAGGGGCTTTATAATAATGGGTGCTAATTATGATGAAATGGATTTGGGTAGTAGGGACTAATCCAAGATTACAATATTAAGGTTTTTTTAAAGTAGCTCCTGCTATTTGGGAGGGCAGCACAGCTCCTTGTTACATGGCTTAGCCTCTCTGTGGGATTGTCTCAAGCAGCGTTCACCCTTGGCTGGTTACTTCACAAGGGCTTGGTACAGCTCAGGCACGACATATGTGAATAATTTCAAGGATGCAAGCTGGCCCACATGCTCCAAAGCACCTTCTCACTAGGATAAAGATGCTGTTATATCATTGTGCCTGGATAGTTACTTTTCTGGAGATGTCACTGGAGCTGGGCTCTGGGAAAGGGTGTTTTGTCCCATTATGGTGATTCCTGGATTGTGTGATTTTGGGGCTGTGAGAGCAATATGGTGCTGCCACCACCAGTTAGATGCTCCTGCCTCTGCTGGTGGGCTGGGAGGTACTGGGAGAATGCTGCTGGGAATGAACTGTTGCAGCTCTGGGATTGGGACCAAAAGCAAATTGCAGCACCACAGCCTGGAGCACAGGACCCTGCTTCTGACCCACCTGGCTACAGGTTTTTGGGCAGGAGCACATGTGTAGAGCCCGGCACGTATCTGCTCATGCTGCTTGGCTTTTCCTTTCTTGAAAGTCTTTGCTGGTCTTTTTTGAGCGGACGTAGTACACAGACTGCCTCAGGCACCCATCTCCTGGGGAAACATTGTGAAATGTTCTGTTGTTGTTGAAGGAGATGTGGCAATGCCGAGCTTGAAAGGCTGCACTCATGAATTGTCCAGCCTTGTGCTGGAAACCAGCAAGCCTTAGGACTCACCTTAGCCAATGTCAATAGAAATGAAACTATTTAAATACACAGTAAAAATATGTTATTAGGTTAGCATGTGGACCTCCCTGCGAGCTTGCTCTTTAACTGGATCAGTTAAAGGACCCCCAAGGAAGAGATGTAGGAGGTTGGTTTAAAAAAAATCCCAGTCTTAACTGCTTGTTTGCTGCCAGGTGGATTTTGGTCTGGAGTGAAAGGCATAAAGGCACCTGGGTTTGGGGGATTTATTTCAACTTTGGAACTCCAAAATCTTGTAGGAAGTGAGAAGAAATGGGTTAAAAAGATCCTGCATGCTTCCTTTCAGGGGATGAAATCCAGCTGCCCTGTGTGCTGGCACACAGTGCTTGAGCCCTGGTAGCAGAGAGGGTTGTTAGTGATGGCTGGCACATCCGTGTGGTTCAGCTTGGTCGTCTCCCTTGGCTTTTCCAGATGATCCAGGAACCTGAGTAGTTCATAAAAGGAGTGAGTAACCAAATGGACCAATAAAAGGAGTTTGTGGAAAGGCCCAATATATTTTATGAAGAAAGAAATGGATCCTCTAACGTGAGGGTTGTGTCTTGTAAAATTTTGCAGGGCTGCAAGTGCTGTTAAACACTGGCTTCCTGCTCCAGCCGCTCCTCTGAGCCCACGCAGCAACTGCTGAAACTCCTTTTGGCCTGAACTATTCCAAGTTTGGAGTAAAATCCTGACCTCAGGGAAGCCATGTTATGAATTTCCCAGGGACCTGGAAAGTGGCTGTCAGTGCAGGACCTGTGATAACAGTCTTTGAATAGAATTTGTCTGGCCTTTGTGGGACTTTTCAGGCAAAGTGAAACACAGCTTTACATCTTCTTAATGCTCTCTGATGTCAACAACAGCAGCTAGAAGGCCAAAATTTGGCCTGACCATGGTTATTGCTGGGAAATGCCTTTGTGTGATCCAGGAAAAGTGAAGCTGTTCGGATGTGAGCAATGAGTGAGTTTTCAGAGTGGGACGCTCTGTGCACGTGTGGTGCTTCCAACCGTGGTAACCCAAGGAGTGAAATTTCAGCCCAGTACAGAGGGCACATGCAAGGCTGATCAATGATTTAAATCCCACCCCCCCAAGCTGTTTAAAGGATTTGAAGCTGGCTGTGCTACAGGGAGCTGGGATGCCCTGCCTGCTCAGGTGGCACTGTCCATAGCTGCAGAGATCTCATCTCACCATTCCACCCTGAAGCCTATAGGATGGGGAGGCAGCAAATAAGGCACAGCATTTTGACATTGAAAGGATGGGCAGAGAGTTGCAGGATCTTGCTACTGATTCATTGTTTTCTATGTCTGTGCACAGGAGTGTCTGCAGCTTTGACCTTGATGCTAGCCAACCTGTGAGATTTTCAACTAAACCTTTTTTAGTATTCTCCTTATGTAGTCTGAATTTATTCTGATGGACTGCAGTGATGTGGTGGTGTTCAAACCAGGCTTGAGTTTCTTAACTGATAAAAATTTGATATCATTCTTCTGTTTTGCCCCCAAAGGGCAAAGCTGCAGAACTCAGCTAATCTTAGGAGATTCCCTATCTTTTTGATCTGACAGCTTCTCAGAATGGTTTCTGCTGCACCCAGACTTTAAAATAGGACAAATTCCCAATTTCCAACCTGAAATTAAAATTTGGCATCAAAACCAATGTCTTTGGTCCTAAATGCTGAATAGAGACAGATTTTTTGTTGTGTCCCTCTGCAAAATGACCACAGAGATTGATGCCTTTTCCTGGTCTTAAAATCAAGAGTCATACACGGTTAGAAGGGAAAAAGGGATTTTACCTTGGTATTTATTTTAAGGATCCTTAGGTGCACATGTCCAGGTCATGTGCATCGAAATGCACCCCACCGAATATGCCCCAAAAGATCGGGTGTAACATTATAGGTGTTACTAATTAGCATATCTATCAAAGATTCCCCAATGAGAGGCTCAAGTGAGCCCCCCTCCCCAAGGAGCCTTCCCCTGGATGGTTCTATCTTAGTTTACAGAATGTGTTCTGGAGAGGACCTTGGGGTCTGGGGCACACTGATCCCTAGCTACGAAGCTTCTAAAATGTTTAGTCTCTTAGCTTGACAAACAAGGCCAAGAATGTAGGCAAAAAGCACTAGGAATACAGAAGTTGTAAAAAAGGTATAACAGGGGTATAAAAGAAAAAGCAAAAAATCTTCATGGCATCAAGATGATGCATGCAGGTGTGTGGCCTTTCACTGAGCCAGGGATGGGGTGACCCCAGCTGCAACCTGAGAGAAGAGTCCAGATTTTAAGGAAATGGCATTACATTTCCCATTCCCTGGAATTCTTTTCAGTCAAGGGGGGGATTACCTTTGGAGATGGTTTGATCATTCCCACTTCTGGAGAACTGTCTTTGCTGAGCTCTCCTCCTCACTGGGAATGCTCAGCTCCCCTTCAGCTTCATGGGAACACAATGGCTCTTGTGAACAGTGATGCTCAAAAAAAGGGTCTGTGGGACTGAATGAAGTTGCTATGCTTTTGGCTACCAGGCCCCTTCCTGTGAGCCTTCTCAAAGGCAAAGGTTGTTTTTTACTGCTTGAGCTTGGCTGCTGCTCTCACTTTCCCCACGGCCACGGCCGCCTCTTGAGAGGATCAATGGTTGGTTTCGGCAGGAACTGTTTTATTTCGTGATTTCGAACACAGTGGTCTCAGCTGTGTGCGGGTCTGCGTGATGCTGGGTATTAGAGCTGCTTTGATGTCTGCACTGATACATCTTAAGGCAGCTCAGGATGATTTTATGCAGTCACTCCAAAGGTGCTTGCACAATAAAAGGTGCTTTAGAAATGTAAGTTCTGTTTAAGGACAGATTTTCCTCTGCTGGTCTCTCTTAATTCAGGATGAGGTGGTAAATATGTAGCATTTAATTAAATTTTGTAAAGGTTTGGAAATAAATTGCCATAAACATAAAAGATGTAATCAAATGTCTGCCTAATCCCCACCTTAAGGGCACATTAAATACAGAAAGAGTATAATGTGTTAGAGACTAGGATTGAAAAACTATGAGGATTTGGGAGTAGATCTTTTCTACTTGAAGCTTATAAATTATTTTACTTCAGGCTTAGGGATTTAGACATCTACATACAATAGAAAACCACGTAGCAGCCCAATTCTCAGTCAGCACAGCTGGCATCATTCTACTGAGTCATTTTAGGTACAAATCCATACGGCACAGCCTTGTGACGTGCGTTACAGCACGGTGTCCTGACGGGGTGTGACATGGGAATCATTCCTCAGTTCATCACTGAGTAGGGGGGATTCTTCTCTGAAGTCAATAGGTAATTAGAGAAAAGAACCTAACAGGTTTTCATTGTTGGAATAGAACAGGATGAAGAAGGGGATGTGGCATTACACAGCATCAGCTGGGGAGCTGGGCTTCCTTGGCTGCAGAGATGCCTTCTGCCATCTCCAGCTTCAGTCTGAAATAAAAAAAAT
>NW_008236442.1:1361505-1383593 GCF_000691975.1 Corvus brachyrhynchos | reverse complement strand
AACAAATGCTGTTATTTCTCTGAGATTTTTTTTTTTTACTTGTGATATATTTTATTTCTCTCTAGAGAAATAAAATCAGGGCATGTTGGAACTGTCTGGCTCCAACTGCCATTCCCCCCCATATCCACAGGAGCCAGGCATCCCAAAGATCCACTTTTCCCCACGGAACTGCTGGACTCTCAGGCTATCCTCTCGTGGTGCCATATCAGGAGGACCATGCCATGGTTTTGTTTTGCATTTAGTGATATTTGTCATTGTTTGGTTTTGGATAGAAACCAGGTTGTGTTCTGTGGTCCAGCTGTGATTCCTGTTGTGATTTGTATGGAAATCAGGAATATTTCTCTTGGTGGAGAAAGAGCAGGGAGGTGTCACCAAAAACCCAGCTAGACCTGTGTCTTGTGACGCTTTACTGGTGGCAGCACAGCTTTGCATTCTTTGGGACCAAGGCTTAAGGATATGGGGTGCAAAGGGCTGCAGGGAGATGGTTCTCATGGATTGTGGTGGAGGTGGTGATGACAACCCTTAGAGGAGCAGAGGTGGTGGTAGGGAATTGCCCTTGATGCATCAAGGAACCAGCAAAGGATTAACTCATCCTCTAAATGACAGGGGAGGAAAAGAGCCTGGGCAAAAAGGAAAGGGCCAAAATACTGGTGACAGAGCTGAAAGTAGCCTGCTTAAAGGTAAAATCAGTCCCATGTCTTATACTGCAGGGCCCCATGGAAATGGGGAGGGCTTTCTTTTTCTGTTGAATTGGGCTTTATGCCACGTGAAAGAAAACATTTTCCCAACACCAAATGGAAAAATGCAAGGCAGACATCTTAAATGAACTGTTAAAGTAATAGAGCCGTGAAAAGAATACGTTTGCTGTGCACTGGGGTTATGCATTTAACAGATTTTTGACTATATGTGAGCTTTGCAGTTTGTAAAAAGTGAAATCTGCTGCAGAAACTCAGATTGTACTCAAGGCTGAAGGCAAACCTCAGGTTTCATTGCTGTTCCTGGCCTTGGCTTTGCTCAGGAGGAATGGACAGTATCTCTCTGTCCTCCTCAAATCTTGCTGTGATTTTCCTTTCCCCTTTAGCCCTCTCCTTGCTCTTTCTACAGATCTTTGGCAGTTTTGCTCATGCTTTAAAATAACCCAGGCTAAAAAGTGCGATTTGCGTTTCAGTGATTTTTGATTACACCCACGTCCTATATTTACTGCCGTTTAAATCATCTATGTTAGTTTGAGATGTGTTTCTTTTGAGCAAGGCAAAAAAACCATGACTCTGTTGCTAAGCGAAAGAAGATATTTATTCATCAGGGCACTTCTTCAGTACTGCAAGGATGGTAGCCATGGAGGAGGAGTGGAAGGAAAAGAACGGTTACGTATTTAAGCCCGTTCTGTTATTGTTGTTGGACTCTTGCCATATCTACTGATGGTCAGCAGATGTCTTTTTTCTCCCCTCCCAGCACTGTGCATCTTGGATTAGAGGTGCAGTTTGGGTTATGGTGCAGGGCAGCTGATCCCAGGAGCCTGGTGTGAAACCCAGAGGGTCCCTGGAATGATCCATGGGGCTTTGGAGAGTCCCACAGGCGTTATGAGGCTCCCATGTTTTGTAGATCTTTCCTCTCAGTCTCTCCAAAGACACTTTCTACTTCTTGGCTTCAGAATGTCCTTTTAAAAAATCCCATCAAATCAAAGCCACCGAGAGCCAAAAATGATGCACATGGCTGTGTTCCCTCCCCGAGCTGCTGCTGGGGGACGTGCAGCAGTGTTGTTAGCTGGCTCTTGCTGCGGGAAGAGGTTTTCCTTTCAGCTGTCATAGCAACAAGAAAATATTATTTTGATGGGGATCAAATTAAAAATTAAATTTGTCTCTTTCTTAGTAAGAAAATTGCTCACTCATGAAAAATATAAATCACTTTGATCAGGGTAGATGTCTTTGTAAGCACCTCTGTGGATTTCCAAAGTGGATTCTGCAAACGCCTCATGCCATATTATGTCTCTGCTGGGTTTATGTAGAGTGTCCCATGAATTTGAGCTTTATTTAACGTTAGGCTTGGGTTGAAAAACTTCCTTGGTAAAACTTCCTTTTTGCTTATAACCAGCCAAAGCGTGTGGTGGAGAAGTGGGGAAACAAACAGGTCTGAAAAGTGTCTGGAAGCGAAAGGAGTGGCTTGTCAAATGTAGCATTTCTAAGTTTTCAACTAAAAAACCAGACAAGCAAACATTAATTTGGTGGTTTACAAGATGCTCTGGTTCCTGGAATGCAAAGGTGAACATAGCCTGAGAGTGGAGGGGAGGGGGTTGAGTCAGGTAACTGGGAGAGTTTGTGACAGTGCTGGGGAGAGAACACTGTGACGGTCTCTCGCATGTGTTCCCACACCCAAAGTATTTCCAGTTTGGGGACTTTGTAAGCCATGGTGATTTCCAGGTATTAGGTGTCCCTGGGTGCATTTCTGTCCCGTAAGTTATCTTCTTCCTTTGAGCCCACATGGACTTCTGGCATCCACAGCATCACTTGCCATGGCTTGGTGCCCCTGCATGGAGGACCACCTTGCTTGGGTTACTCTGAACCCAGGTAACTTCCTTCAGCAGGGTCCACCATCCAGGTGGGGAAGCAGAGGAAGGGAGAGGGAAAGACCTTCCCAGTCTGCCCACAGGTCACTGCCAGCACCAGGGCTGCACTGATGGCCACGTTTCTTCTCAAAGCACTATTTGGAAGCTTGAGCAAGTTGTATCTCTTTACCTTTCCCTATTGGCTTATAGTATAGCAGCAGTTGCAAATTTACTCAGCCAATCTCATTTTCTCAACAGTATATCTGTAATAAAGATTCCTAATAGATAAGGAAAAAGCTTTGTGGTTGGATGTAAAGCAAAAAAAGGAAAAGGTTCTTCTTGGAAAGCATTTAAACATCACAGGCATTCTTCTGCAGAAGTGAACAACCCCTTGTCCAATGTTGTGCAAATAATTGGGTTTGTTTTGTTCAAGAGACATCCTGGGAGCTCAGATGCTTAGATGGTGTGTGGATGTAACCAGGTTTTTTGACTGCATGAATGACTCTGACCTGACATCTGACAGTGGAATACAATATATTGAGGGCTGCAGAAGGGCTGCAGAGGGCTGCTTTGATTGAGAATGATCTCCCAGATTTTGGTGACAAGGGGGGACCAGGAACTTCCTCCACATTACATGGGATGTACAAAGTCGAACTGTCCATGAGAGGGGCTGTCCCATTGGCCATGTCCCTTCAGCTGCTCTCAAGACAGGCTCTGGCTCTGTGTTGCCAGAAGCAGGGGAAGAGGGAGAAACCATCCAGAAAATAACCAGGTTCACATTTTATACAAGCGACTGGTAGGCTTTGGGACATCTGAGTTTTCCAGGTGCCCAAGCCTTGGTGCAAAAATGGTGACATTGTGTAATGACTGTGCCACACTCTCACACTCTTGCACACTCATGCACACTCACACTCTTACACACTCAAACACACTCACACAGTTACACATACCCACTCAGATGCACAGTTACACACACACACACTCACTAACACACAGACACATTAACACTCACACGCTCCCTTAATCTATTAGAAAAAGCAATACTAAATTACATATATAAATGGCAACATCTGTTGCAGAAGCCTGGTCCAGGCAAATTACTGCTTTAGACAGTCGGTGCAGATCCTCCTGTGATTTTGTGCTTGCCAGAGTCACATCATACCCGCAGCGCTTTTTTCCAGCTATGATAGGTGTGTCTTTTTTCTTTTACATGTACATCAAATTCCTAAAATAAGAGGAGTGTAAAAGGGAAAATTAACTTGAGTTTATTTTCCTCTGGAGTCCATGGGGCTCTGAAAGTTACTGTTAGAGGTGAAGTCATCACAGAGGAGGCTGTAGCCCTTGGAAGTGGGTGTGGGCGATGCTGCTCTTGCAGAAAGAGGGGTGGTGGTGGCGGTGGAGTCCTGGGCCAAGGGGACACAGGCATCAGTGGGAAGGCTGGAGAAATCCCTGTCTACACCTTGCCCATGTCCATGATTTTGGCTGGATTGGAAACGGAGTATTCTGCTATATGTCCCTCCTCCAATGTGGTGGCACTGGCAGCAGAGCAGACCTGCCCTGGGTGCTCCAAGGTCCACTGTGTCTGCAGCACCATGCCATGGTGGGCTGGCTTAAAGTGCCCACACCACACCGGTAGCTGGATAGAGCTATTCTTTATTTTTACTTCACGTGAAAGAGAGTTGGATCCTTGTTACCTTGGAAACCAGCAGCCCCAATTATAAGGAGTTTGATTCACTGGATGTAAAAAGCTATATGATTCTCCTTTTTCTCTTTAAAAAAATAGAAATTAAAAATGCATTTCATAAAATGATAACCCCTTACATAATCTAAGGTTCATCTTGAGTGTTTTCTGTATGAGTGGTGTCCTAGAAATGTAGAAAATAACAGTTCTGCTGTGTCTGTAATGGTGAGCCACGCTGGGATCAGCAATACCATCCTTTGCTGCCCACTGCTTGTGCTGAACCATGGCTGCCTTCAGGCCAACACTGAAAACAAATCAGTCATTGCATTCTCTATGATTTTCTTGGGGGGCTTTTTGGATGGTTGGTTGGTTTGGGGGGTTTTTTTTGTGTGCTTTGGGTTTTTTTGTTGTTTGTTTTTTGGGGTTTTTTTGTTTGGTTTGTTGGGGGTTTTTTGGTTGTTACATCATGTGCAGCACAAAGAGAGGCGATAAAGGCAGAGGGGCAGAGGTGAAAATATGTCCTGCTGGGAACTCTAGATTGCAACCAGGAAAAGAGCTCAGCACCGCTTAGTACAGAAAGGATTAAAGTCTCTGCAGGGCTCATGAATAGCCCCATTGAGCAACTGCTGGACTGGAAGCTAGGCAGTGGCTGAAGTGTTTTGCCACATCTGCTGGAATTTGCATTTTTCAGACAGCGGTGAAGTAACATTATGGTTTACAGCAAAACAGGATGCGAGTCAATATGTAAATATGTAAATAAAGAATGCTGCATGTGTGCAGAGTGTCCTTTGCAAGTGGTCTCAGAGTTCATCCCCCCCAACCCTCTGTCCTTTGAGGGTAATAGCTGAGAACTGCAAAAATTAGGGAGTGTTTTCTGTCTTGGCTTCTGGCTTCTTTCACTTTAAGCTTGTAGCACGGGGACCATCCCATGCTGCTCAGAGCATTGGTTGTATTTGGGTCAGGAAGGTTACCGGGAGGGCAGAGATTTGCACATGGAATTGATTATTTTATTCCATTTTTAGGGTGTGCTTACTGCGTTTTAAAGCTAGAATTCGTCTTGTAACACAGGTATTTAAATCCTGGCCTGAAACTGTAGCTGAGAGGAAAGCATTTAATATTTGCTAAATCCCTATTTCAAATAAACATGTGAGGGAGCAGCTTTCTGGTTTATTGGTGAAGAAACAAAGCTGATATTTTAGAATGTATTCAATTAAATTCTGCAGAGTGGGCTTTCATGTTGTCTTGGTTTGAAAGACAGGTGTCTGCTAAGGAAGGCAGGAGCCTCCCTTGGAATATGCAACCTCCCTTCCCTACAATTTATTATAATTTAGAAATCAGGGGGCTTTCAGGCAAAGGTATGGGAAATAGGAATAACAGTTCTTATATATATAAAAAAACAAGGCAGGAAAAAAAAAAGAACAAAACTGATTTAAACTGACAGAGACAGATATGACCTGACCCTGCTAGTCAGGGTAGCAGTAGCAGTCCGATAAGGTGGTGGCTGCAGTCCTCCTGGAGTGAATGGATGTGGTTCTGTTGAAGCAGTGATCCTGTGTAGAAAGATCTGGTCTTCCTCAGAAGGTTCAGTGGTAGGTATGTAGCTGTTGTCCTCTGGAAATCCAGTGGGAAAAAGGCTGCTTGTGGTCTTCAAAAATCGCAGTTTATATCCAGGAGGTGATGCTTGGTTTCTCCCTCTGGGTGGCTCATCTCACGGCGGAATGATGAGTCATGAGACAAGGCACTGATGGGCCATTAACAGGACATAGTCTTGAGGGAGGAGGCAGGGAGCACTGCCCCACCTGCTTTTAACAGCTCATGAAGATGGTGATAGAATACAGATGTGGGCACATCTTGCATTGTAACCTAGGACATATGTGAAGATAAATACATTTAGAGCTGCGCCCCTTCAAGCATGAGAAGCAGGAACTGATGAAGAAGTGGTCAGCTGTAACTTCATCCATGCTTTTGACAAGGACTTTTTCCAGCCCTGGGTGTGGTCACTGATGCATTGGGAGCCTGTCTTCCACCAGGGAATGGCTGGCATGTTCTTCTTATATGGCATCATGGAAGGAGCAAGACTCATTGTGATAAGTTTATGCTTGGAGTTGATGATCTTAAGGGTCTTCTCCAACCTAAATGATTCTGTGAACCTATGATTGCCACCCTTGGTTGGGTCTGCATCATATGAATGAGAAACCAACGTGTGGGAATGGGTTGGTGGGTCACAGCAGCTCAGGGGCTTCGCTGGGGAAGCCTGGGCTGCCCTGTGGTCTCTCTTCATAGGCTGCACCCTCTGAGGCTCCAGCATCCTTCTGGCTGGGTGGCACATACTGGTCTCCAATCAAGATGCTCCTCCATGGGAGCGAGCGACTCTGAGCAACCTGGATAGACGGAATGCTTTCTATCCAGGCCTGCCCGAGGGTGGTTTGATGTGTTACTGCGCTTCCCTTTTGTGGGGATGATCAGCACCACCAGACACTCTTTAAGGCCTGGGGGAACAATTTGGGAGTGGGGAGGCAAGCAGCATTCCCTGTTTGCAGGAGTGGGATGGGTGCCTGCACTGTACCTGTATGCAAATGGTATGAGGGAGCTGGAAACCCCAAGGATGCTCATTCTGCAAATGGTTTTCAGTTAATGGGGTCCTGATACCCATGACTATGTGGCAAATTGTGTGCTTAAAGTTCATGCACAAATGGTTTATCAAAGGCAGCAGAACGGACTCCTGTGCTCGGTATTAGGTGTGTGTTTCAGTGCTTTTGTTGAACTGTAGAGAAAGCACCTAACCCCAGCCAGGACTTCAGATGGGCTTTTTCTGGACTGAAAGAATTTTTTGGCCTTTTAAATACCTCAGGATTTTCACAGCACATCCATCTCTGGTTTTAAAAACCCATCACCATGGTATAGCCTATCAATGTCTGACAGCTGTGACCAGGTAAGAATTACCATGTCTTGAACAGAATTTATGAAGCCACAAATTACCTTTTACCTATTGAAAATTAATGCAACACTAGTGGTTTTGGAGTAATACAAAGGAACGACAGTACTTTTTTCATTTAACAGTCAACTTGTGACTGATAAAATTTTTTAATGTACACCTCCCCAAATGTTTGGAATGTATAAATATATATTGCACATTAAAAAAATTTTAAAAACCATTAGACAAGAATAGCACATTAAAACGTATTTTACGTGTTTTTTGTTGGGCTCAGTTGGCCATATGTTAAAATAAACTTGAGCAATGGCAACAATTCTTGTTTGAGATTATGTCTTAATAAAATAGTATGTGGGTGGTAAGTACAAGCAGATACATTTCTGCACAAGCACTGGGATTCAGATATTTTATATGATGCTTATCTAAACTATCCCCACTGAGCAGCTTCCAGCTGCATCCTCTAGGTTAAGAAATGGTCCCATTCCCACTGGAGCCAGCAGGACCTCTCCAGTGGGATTGGTAGGATGTGCTATTGCAAGGGTGTGTGTCCTGTCGTGCCCATTGGGGGAATGGACCTGGGATGGAGCTGGGCAGCCTGTGCACCAGGAGCATAGTGCAGAGCTGCTCCTCTGAGAGCATCTTAGAGCTCCTGCATCTCCTAAAATCCTTGGTAGATGCAGTACTGGGACAGCAGGCAGAACCTGCAGGAGTTGGTGCCTCAGACAGACCATCGGGTGCAGGGGCTGGATGCAGGCACTGGGAGCATCCCACCCTGTTCCTCCAGTGTGACGTGGAATGGTTGGAATGGGGAGGATGTCAGGAAGGCTGGATAATAATTGCATTTTCACCTGACCCTGGAGTAGTGAGGTGCCATGCAGCAGAAAATGAACAGTTAAGTCTGCATTAAAGACAGGGAGCAGTGTCCTGGTGTCACTGTCACCAGTCTAAAAGTTGGGAACGGGACTGGCTCTACCTGGCGTCAATGTGGGGTCCCAGCCCCTCTGGCTCCCACCTCAGTGCCAGACCCATCTCTGTGCTGTTTATCTTCACTGCTGATCATTTACTTAACTTTGTACTTATTCAGGATTTAACTCTGCAGCCTGTTTTAATTGGTGGGGTTGCAGCATTATTTTGCTAAACTCAAGACAGATGGTGCTTGAACAGGGACCACATGCAAAGAGCACAGAAATGGTCCTGGCCAGCCAACCAAGCAGGGTCCTGTGTGGATACCGCTGGGTGGGAGCCAGCCCCGAGTCCGGGATGTTTTGCTGAGCTGCCTTAAACACCGTGTGAGGAGAGGCAAAGGGAAGGGGCCATGCTGGATACAAGGGATAGCATCGCCTCTCCAGCTCACCCACCTCTATTTTCCTCATGGAATGGAGTTTTTCATAGAAGAGCAGTGCAGAGTTTGCCAGATCCAGCCCCATCACCTTGATGGAGAGCCTGTCATTTTTGCTGGAAGGAGGAGCTGGCAGGGCCCTGCAGTGCGATGGCTGGAGTGGTCTCTTCCCCTTGCAGGCAGAACGGGGAGAGAGGGCAATGCCAGGCAAAGGCTTTCTAATTGAGGCGATGTAACTGTGGCCGGACATCATTAGCTCAGTGCGCCAGTTGCCATGGCATCTGGCACATGTTGGCATGAGGGCTGGGATAGCACTTTGCCCAAAGGCTCAGACAGTTTGTTTCATTGCTTGGAGCACAGAAAGGGGCACAGGGATGATTCTCTACCAGGAGATCCCAAAACTTGTGCTCTTCTGCAGCACCTGCCCCAGGACCCCTCAGGGCATCACACATCAACCCAACCTATGTGGCTGTAGTGGCGCTCAGATAGTCACTGTATCAGTGTCTCTCTGCACATCCTGACAGCTCCTCCTGCTGTTGTCGAGTTGAGGGCAAGGAAGGTGTAATCCTGACTCCAACAAGGTGAGGCTCCTCACAGTGCTCACAGGACTCTCTTAGAAGATGCTGGTAGAAATTAAAGGGAGGAACTCTCCTAAGTGCTTATGAGGAGTGGTGAGTGAGCTGGGGGGGCTCAGCCTGGAGAAAAAGTGGCTCAGAGGGGAGGTTATCACTCTCTACAACTCCCTGAAAGTGAGGGTCAGCCTCTTCTCCCAGGCAGCAAGCAAGAGGACAAGAGGAAAAGGCCTCAAGCTGCACCAGGAGAGGTTTAGATTGGATATCAGGAAATAATTGGTTCACTGAAAGGTTTGTCGAGCATTGAACAGGCTGCCCAGGGAAGTGGTTGAGTCACCATCTCTGAAGGTATTTGAAAGTAAAGCAGAAGAAGCACTCAAGGACATGGTTTAGTGGTGGGCTTGGTAGTGCTGGGTTAATGGTTGGACTTTATGATCTTGAAAGTTTTTTCTGACCTAAACAATTCTGTGATTCTATAAACTTGTTCTCTCCTTGAAATGATTACAAGCATCCTGGGCACATGTTTTTATGGTGCTTGCTTTGCAGCTGGGCTTTTTCCTAAGGTGTAGGTGCCCTCCCTTCAGCCCATGCCACTAGCTGTTGGAGATGTTGGGCAGAGCATCCTGAAGAGATGGTCTTGCAACTAAGAACACGTGTTGGTGACCTCAGACTATGAGAGGCCATGATTCACCTGAGCCCTCTGATGATATTAGAGATTTAACCACTTGAATTTCTTCAAACCTCCGAAGAAGGAAGGAGCCACTGGTGAACAGAATTGTCCTCTCTTGTCCAGTCCTGCAAGCAGGCAGTAAAGCTGGTGGACAGTGGTTTTGTGAACTGCCAGGAGAGCCAATAGAATGTGCTGACCATGTGAAAGTGCAGGGTTGTGCAAAGGCTTTCTTGTCTCTCTTATGGAAACTGGTTTGCAAGTAGAAACAGTTCTGCACTTAGAAGCTCATCTATCTGTGACTAGGTTGTATGAAACACCTTCACACCTTCCTTGGACTAAATGCAAGGTAACAAATGCTGGGATGCTGACAGCCAGATTAAGGGTGATTATCACAGGATTTCAGGAGAGTTAACATGACAGTAAAATCAAAAAGAAACCCTGGGAAACAGTAAGAAGCACAACAGGAGAAAACCCATCCTGTCAATCTTTGAAATGGCTGAGTGCTTGGTGTGGTCCAGTCAAAGTGGCTTGGGAAGCGGGAGCAGATCCAGGGCTGTGGACCTTGGATACATGGCTGGATGGGAAAGGCAGAATCAGGTATCTATCTTGAGGTGTAACTCACCCAGTGTGAAATAAAACACAGTCCTGAATTGTTGGTTGTGCTGCAGCCAGGGTGTTCTTATGTGCATTTTTATGAGGCATTTTATCTAGAAGTACTTTTTCTCTCGAGGACCCTTTAAATTGATTTTCCACATCAACTTATTTTTATAATTGCATCATGTTTACTGATTCTGGATCATGAACTTATAACATCTGAATGCTGTAACTTCGAGGCAGCCAGCCTTTCTGGGGAAGCTGCCTTAATAAATACAGTACAGGGGAACAATAAGGCCAGTTAATTAGCTTGCACCCAGCTCAGTAACAAAGTGACTCACAGGGTGTTTATTCAGGGAGTTGCACCTTACCCTGGGCTATGCTCAGGGGCAGGCAGAGGAGAGGTTACCTTATTTCAGTCGGCCACAAGTCTGCTGGTGCAACATGAAAAGCAGCAGAGTGGAGCCAATGTTCAAAGCTGAAGTCTGAAATCTCTAAATAGTAAATGGAAGTAAACAGGAATAAGAAAAAGAAGAAAGCTCTTTATTGAAATTTTGATAAACAGCTGAAGTAATGCAGATGAAAAGTGAGAGAGTTTGTTGTCATTAGTGAAGTAAACAAGGGTTAGACAAGATTTTAAGTAATTTGACCTATAGACTTTTTCTTCTTTTGTACTCGTTTGAGTTGCCTGGTCAGTCATTCAGGGAATACCATTTTACTGGAGAATATTGGTTTTCATCACATCAGCTGCTGATCTATGGTGCAAATCTCTTGCCATAATATTGTAACTGCCATTTCACTCAATTCCTCTGACAGGGTTCCCACCAACTGTGGGGTAAAATGGTGACAATAAAGCAAAAAGCTGTCCTGACCTTGCCCCAGTCAGACGTTTCCACTCAGAAAAATGTGCCTTTTTAGAACCTCTTGGGACTGGCAGAAAATGGGTTTGCATTTTGGGGTGGCTCATGGTGCGTGAGGAGCCTTGCCTGGCATGGCAAGGTGCTTGGAGCTCCAACAGCTCCCTGGTAGCAAGCTGGGGTTCCCTCTGATTTACACCCCATCAAACCTTCCCACATTTCTCAGATTTTCTGCCGAAGTGTGGATGCAAAGTTTCACAGGGCTTGGTTCAGGTGTTGCACTCTGTGTCTGTCATTAATAAACAGTATTTACATAAGTAAGAGGGTGGAATATTGCTCACAGCCCTCATTTGGTGTAGAGTAGCTCTCCACTAATGAACTGTTTATGTCAAAGAGGAAAATAATGTTTAAATGAAATGGATAAGCAAATAACTGGATTTGGCAAACAGATGTGAGAAGTGGAGTAAAAATCAAATTGTGGAATTGTAACAATAGGTAAAATTTTGTCAGGATTCAGTGTCCTAGTTTCCCATCACCTCTGGTCCAGCATCCAGGCAGACAGGAAGAGCAGGGATGTGGTGACTTGCCCCACAGCAACCCAAGCAGCTTCAGGTGGGAATTTCAACCCATAGTGAACATTTCTTTAAAATCACTGACAGGCAGGAAATTTTTCAGGAACTCTGAGAACAACATGTCAATGGCAACAAAGCAAGTTTTTAGTTATGAGGAGTGGAGAACAGTGTTTTACTCCCAGAGTCTGTTGCTCTAACACACAAGTTTGTACCGGGATGCTTTGCTAACGTGATTTATTACCAGCCTCATTATTTTATGGCCTTTCTAAATAGTATTTTATTAATTCCAACTGTTTGTTTGGTGCCTTTGAAATAGAAAAAGAAAGAGCCAAATCTGACAGTTCGATAGTTTGATGTATTTATTGAGATCTCTGTACTCTGATTATCCCTCCCTCCAGCTCCACAGTGGGTTTCTTTACCCTGAATAGGGGTTTATGTACTGCACATGGAAGTACTATAAAAATTAAAACAATTTTACATTTGTTTTTCCTGCTGTCTGAGCTCCAGCATTACAATCCATCCCAGCCATCCAGAGCTGGGAGAATTTTTGGGGGCAAAAGCAAGGTGTGGCAATTCAATTCGAATTCTTTTCTAAGGCAGAAAGCCACGTGCTGCGTCGGTAAAATACCTTATGCTTAAAAGAAAAATCTTGGTACAAAAGAGGCACAAGTTAAAGAAGAGCAGTCATAAAGGCTCCGTGGAAAAATGTAAGCAAGGTATATGATATGTGCTATAGATGTACTGTATGTGTAGATACTATTCTTATTCTTTTTTAATAGTGAGGTTTTTTTCAATCTTTGTTTACCAGTGGTGTGGTCCAGTCTGGAAACCATTCTTTCAGACGTGCATCTCTACACAACAGATCACTATTTTGTTGTTTAATATGAGCCCAGTTCCCCCGAGCATTCAGTATATCCAGGCACTGGATGTATTTCTTGTCATCTATATTGCTTCATTAATGCTACACAAACTGACCCTGTAGCTGTGCAGCTGCTTTTGTGTGCCTGGTGTCACCTCCTGCAGCCAAACGAAGGCGTGTGCTGGGGAACCCAGGTCGCAAATCTGGGTATGCAATGTAAAATATGGGCTTATGGGGCTGTTAACCACCACAGCCTAATTAAAGTTGGACTCCCATTTTCTAACCCTCTGACCCAACAGATTGCGGGAGGTTTTTTGTTTTGCTGGGTTTTTTCTTTAAAAAAAAAAAAAAAAATCAAAATAAGCCTCAGATGAGAAGTCTGAAGAAAGGGTACTTCTGTGATGGCTGAAGGGTCACTGGGTGCTGGCTGTGTAGATGTACCTTGGAGTACTGGATGGGGATCATGTGCTTAATTTGAGGTACTCACCTGGGGCCTTTTCTTTTTTGCATCCATGGCACTGCACAGATTTAAATGAACCCTAAACAATTCTCCTTAAGATGCGAATGACTTTTTTCCAGATGTAATAAAGGTGTGAACTTTTTCTGCTGATGGATAAGAGAACATGGAAAGTTCCCAGTGTGGCTCAATGTGTAAGGGAACCTCACTCCTCCAAAAAGGAGAAAAGAGAAGTCAAGTCCATATGGAAAGCACTGTTGGAACCGGGAGGAGGGCAGAGGTGTGCCTGGGCTTGACCTTGCTGAAATCCAGAAGGATTTGTTATCTCAGTGAAGAAGCTTTTGAGCCTCTCTCCGTGTTTATCTGGGAAGAGTGATGTGCACCCAAGGAACCATAGAAACAACAAATAATAACGGCAGCACTAAATGGCTTGCTCTAATCAAAAGCAGACTGTTGTGGTTATATTTGAGCACTGTCATTACAAGAAACTCTGTAATGAGGGGTTTTTTTTTCATTTTTCATTTGCATTGAATTCCTTGTATTAGCATTAACATCCTTCTGTGGAGCCCAAGGTATTTACAAATTCGATGGTGCTGCTTCAGTCTTGTGGGAAGATTTTCAGTTCTTATTTAAATCACCCAAGACAGTTACGCTAGTTGGAAGCATGAACTACTTGGATAATAGCACACATAAGCTTTGCTGTTGATGAGTGATCTGTAAAGCCTTTGGAGACCCAGAGTACTGATACATAACATATGTAATATATATAATATGTATATTGACTCACTGTGTTGTGATTGTGATGCCAAATGCCCAAAGCATCTGGGAAGGTAAAGATGGACCATCCTTCTGCTAACAGCAAGTGAGGCTTTGTTTTCCTCATTTGCTGAAACCCCTCTTGTAGGACACTTTGGATTTTGATAGTTAATAATTGGGTTTATTCATAAGATAGTGCTCTTATTAATTGAAATGTGAGTTGCCGAAAGTACTATGGTTAATCTTCTCTTTGTAGGGGTAGAAAACATATCTCAGACTCGTGTTGACATTCCGTAAGTAGATTCTGCTGTGGCATTAGTTTTGTTTGCAAACAAGAAGCATGTTTACAATGAAAGGAGCCTATCCCTAACTGCTTGGCATAAGTTGAGCATGGCTCAGGATTCGTAGGGGGTTGTCCTCTTTCTCACCTCACAGTTACCACAGTGCCTCTGTTTCATGATGACTTCACCTCCATCTCTGACAGCTACTCAAAGGCAAACTGTCCGCCAGCCTCTCACTTCACCAAGGTGTGAGCAGGAATCGTATCTGCTCCTGGGTCAGTTATACTAACAGATAATCCCACCTTGCTGGTGCATTGCATGGATTTGCAAGCCTTAGTACTACAGAGGTGATGGCTGAGGGTTTGATGTTAGGTCAGTCAGCACCTAGACTCTGCCCAGGTCCTCTGAAAAAACACTGTAAAAAAAAAAAAGTGTAAAAAAAACCTGGGACAGCCAGTCTGCCAAGGGGCTTCCCAGAGGGATTGAGTTGAGGAGAAGGTAGTGCCCTGGAGAAGTGCCTCCTTATTTCTAGGGACAGGTATAATGTGGTGATCCAGACTGATTTGCCATGGGTTAAAGCATAGAAGAACCAGGATTACTTCCTTTGGTGGAGATCCCAGCCCACAGAGGGCATGCGGTGTCCTCCAGTAAAGCACAACAGTGAATATTTAAGGGAACATTACAAGTATTTTAACAACTTTTTCCGAGTGTGTTTGTCCATTTCCTGATCCTGTTTATGTCTGATGGCCCTTTAAAAGCAAGGAGACTCAGAGAAACCGTACACGAGCAGCATTCCCCAGTCTAACAGAGAATGACAGAGCTGCTCTGAAGTTTCCAGAAACAAAATTGCAAAGCCAATTCAAGATTCTTTGGTTCCAGTCAAAATTTTGCATCCCAGCCAGTTGAGCGCTGTGATTGCCCTGAGGAGAGAACAGGGTCCCAGGCTGGGGTGCGATGAACAAGGACTTGAGGTGTTTCGCGGGAATGTTTCTCCAGCAAACCCCCCTTATGGGAGAAAGGCATGGCCATCTGCATCCTTGTCATGTTTTGGTGGTGCATGAAAGCTCTTTTGTACTGGTTTTTCTCCTCTCCCTGTTTTTGACTCCCCAGCCTCCCTTAGTTTAGTGGCACTGTTTCCACTTGATCATTTCCCAGAAAAGAGTTGTCAAAGCAAAATCTCTTCTTGTTTCTGCATTACTGTGTGATCACTCCATCTGTCAAGGTCATCCTTCATCAACTGAGACATGGGGTCAACACCCTGGACCAACATGTCTGTACAATTTAGCACATGCTTAAACTGGAAATGGGAAGTCTCCTTTTCAGGTCAAGATATTTCTTTAGTTTTCAAGTGTCCAGAGAGCTTGCTGAGTTTTGGAATATTTGGATCTTGTGTCAGCTTTCATTCTCTTTGGCATCCAGATATTAATTATGGATGAACCAAGCAGCGATGCTGACGAGCCCATTTCCACACATAAATGCATATGAAGAATAAATGAGTATCTTGGCTGGAGCAAGCACACGCTCCTGCTCTGCTTATGTGACTCCGCATACCTTTGAAATAGATGCAAATCCACGTGTCACCGTGTCACCGTATGTTCTCAATATATTGAGCATATGTGTCTTGGAAGATGGAAATAATAGAATCAAAGTGTAATTCAGAGCCAGTTGTTGTCAGTCCAACTTCATTTATCATCATCATTGTCCTTATCAATTGTGATTCTGACTGTGGGCTGCTGTTGGGCAGATACTGACTCTTTTGTGGATGGTACAATTGATGTGTTTGGTTGCAGCGCAGCCATTTTGGCACGGTAACATGAGCAATGAAATTCCTTTTTCATAATACTGTTTTTCTGCTGTTCATGTATATGGCATCTTGGAAGTAGAATGTAATTTTGCACATGATTTTTTACATTGTAGAGAAATAGTCCAAGAGTATTTGCTATTAACAAGATGTTTTTTAGTGGGAAACATTCTCCGTAGACCCAGACTCAAGTTTTCATAGCTGTGTGTTCAGTAACTACCAGTTGTGCTCATTTAAGCAGATTTGTCTCCAACCATTCCCTTCAGTTCATGTTTATTAGGATGATTTGTTTGGTTGCGAAGCTTGGAGGATTTCAGTCAACCAATTTGAAATAGGAAATAAGGGAATAATAAATTTTGCAGAAGTTGATGCGTGATCTGTTTCAGGTACAGGGATTGCTAACTGTTTTTTCAGACGTGAACACAGCTGAAGCTGTTAGACACAATATACTGCTGCAGTAGATTTCTTCCGCTGCCTCTTCCTGCATGCACAGATGTAGCCAAGTCCAAGACACACACGATTACTCACACAATCAATTCCCCTACCTCTTGGGACAGGTGGCTGGACTAAGGGACCTTGCATGAACCCTTCTTTTCTCATGATTAGTTGGTTGAAACACTGACTTTGTATCTTGTGCGCACATAGTTTTGCAGCAGGCTACTAGTCTGATACCATTCACTGCTCTTGAAAAGATTTGCAAGGTGTTAACCGTTCATTAGAGATTAACTACTGAATTCTGTGGTTGTTCAAAGTTCCCAGCAGCTGTTGGCTTTGAATCTTCTGGATACACATTGCAGAAACCACTCTCTTCCCCAGTAATCATTATAGCAGGGAATATCTTGGCCCCGCCTGCTTTCCAATGCTGTCTGTCACTGCCTGGGTTTCTCCATTGGCACATGAGCGTTTTGCCACCTGCTGATATCTTTAATACTGTTTTGCACACAGGTGGGCAGAGTCCTTAAGAAATTACTCTAGCACTGTTGTATTTATCACAAGACATGAAAATTCAGCCTTTTCCTATATTGTCCTTATACATCATAGTCTTCTGTTGGGTTTTTGAAAGCCAACTGTGTAATGCACAGTTGGACTATCAGTAAAGATACCCAACACTTTCCTGCAGTGGCTAGAGAGAATTGTTTTGAACATCTCTGTAGATGGTTTGATAAACATGCTTAGTCTATCATCCCTCCCCCTCTGTTTCCTGTAGTGATAATGGATTGTAGAAACCTTAATGAATAAATTCAGTCCAATCCATCAAATAACCAACTTGAAAAACATTGTGTCTTTCCCTCAGCAAACAGATGCCAGGTATTAGGGCTGTGAGTCACAAACCTGAGTGAATTTTATGGGGAGGTTCTCATCATTCCCAGGGCCTTTGCCAAGAGTTGTAAAATAAATTCTCCTCATTAATTTTAATATGTCATGAAATCTCACGAAGTGATGGCATTCTGGGCAGATTCATACAAAAGCTATAAAATTCACATGTGCCATATGTTACATGAGCACCAAATGGGATGCCTGGGAATCAATATCCTTTTAAATTTGGCTTCAGCAGTGATTCATGACATGCTCGTCCCTGATGAGAACCTTGATATTGCAAGTGGCATTATTTCAATGTGCATTTGCTCTGAGCAACTGGTCATTGGACTGGATTTATGAAATCCTCCCATACATGGTGTTTGCTGGCTGTTTCAGCTGCCTTGGTTTGCATGGCAGCATGGTACCACCAGTGAAGCTTCATTCACTCTGGGTTAAATAGCTGGGCTCAGTTGGCCAGGTAGGTGCTTTGGTGCAGACCTGAGCTCTTTGACAACTGCTTCCACACTAATGAGCCAGCTCTGGTTTCTGCATTAAATCCACCTGTTTTGTTTTCCTGTTAGCAGCCTCCCCAGGCTCCTCACATTTATACAGCCCTGGCTAAAAGCAGGTTAGAGTGTATCCTCTCTTGGTCCTCCTGACTCTAAAAAGTTTATTTGGGAAGTGCTCTACCCAGTCAGCATTATCAGGTGCTGTTTGTAAACTTACAATATTAAACACAACTATACTTTGGATATTCCTCCAGTGTCTGTGCAAATGTCTGTAAAAGCAGTCTGCGCCAGCTGAGTTTGGGGGGTTTCATTATTTTTTTATTTCTTTCCTGAAAACCCTGGCAGCATCAAGGCTGGACTGTGCCAGCATAGTCACAGGCAATGCTTGCTACCTGGCTCTGCATTTTGCCCTGCCTTTCCTCAGATGCTGCATCTGTTCATGTATCTCAGAGCCATCCATCATTTCTTAGGTCTCAGCCCGTCTCACCCAGACTGCTTTTTGGAAGAGGGATGCTGTGAGGAGCCTGGGCATTTTGACATGGTGGGCTCCCTTGGCATGCCAGGGTCCCCCACAGTGCCTGCATCTTGCAGCAGTGGATCCTGGGTCCCTATGCCAGTGCCAGCCCCAGCGAGGTGGCCAGGGTAACTTTTATCCTGCCACTAGCAGCAAAACAATGATGTGGATTGTTTGTGTTGTGCTGTCCTTGAATGTGGATTTGAGATCCACCCTTGACAGAGATGTTTTAATTATAACTGTCTTAATGCACTTTTAACCTGGAGGTTATTCTGCAGCTCACAGAATGGTTTTAAAAATTCTGTCTCATGGGGTTTCCTGTGTGCTGGGGTTTAGTGCCATTAACAAGAAGCGCAAAACTATGTGGTTTTTTATTCCTTTGTTTGCTAATATTTAACATAACAGTCTAATGTGCTTAAAATAGCCCGTGTTCTTCCTAAGGCACCAATACAATTTATTTCTTAAATAGTTAGTTTTCAGGTTTTTAGGCTGCTGCTTTTTCTCTGAAGAAACAGGTCTTCAGAGTAAGAGCTAAAAAAAAAAAAATCCAGATACAGTTACTATGTAGGAAAGAGGGGATTAGTTGGCAACATACTTAGGTTTTTTGTAGAAATAAGCGCATGAGGTGTGAGTTCTTAGCCCAGTGGAAGCGTAGTTGCTGCTAGCCAGCATTTTGTACTGTTTGCATGCTGGTTTCATAGCACTGTAGATGCCCAGGGATGGTGTAAGCAGACCCAAGCCCTGGCTGCTGTGTATGTACAAAAGAAAACAGAGCCCAGCACTCTGGATTGACACTGTGAGTTTATGCGTGTCTCTTGGATACCTCTTAAGAGAAGAGTAAAAGTTCCCCCAAAGCATCTAATCAAGGCAATCCAGAAGCAATTAAAAGCCTGCAGGTGTCTGTGCCACAGAGTGGGTGTGGGCACTGATGAGGAAAGCATCACGAAGCAAACAGGAGAAAGGCATTGGGACTGAGGTACAAAATAGAAAACATGTTGTTGTGTGGATGAGAGCATTGCCTCCCATTGCAAAACATGCCTGAATCCCTGTGCAGCCCCTTGCTGCTGCCTGGCTGCAGGGAGAGGGGGGAGAAGCCAATGCTGGGAGATGAGTGGGAACCCCATGGTACTCATCAGGGGGGAATTAGCCATGGCTGGGATCTCACTCATCCCCTGGGCATCCTCGTTCCCTGAGCATCCTTGTCCCCTCCTGTCTTTACTAGGCAGTGGCTGCCCTGCAATGGTTCTCTCCTCTGCAGGCCTTCTTTGTCCCCTTCGTGGTCCAAGACAAAGACTGGCAGGACAAAGGCAGGGCTGGGCTTTGTGATAGTTCTGCCATATCGTTGGTGCTGGGCAGGCAGTTTCCTTGCAGGCAGCTCTCTGGAGGGAATAGAGTCATCTGGAGGGCTGAGGCGCACATTTTTGCCTTTGCTGCATGACAGTGGGGTATCACTTTAAACAGGTTTTCTTGATACAATTTCCACTCTTCACTATCCCCTTGGGATTTTGGCGCATGTGAGGCAGGCGGAGTGGGTTGCCTCGGAGAGAGACGGGTGCAGGACTGTGCCTGCTCACCTGTCTGTATCCCCAGGGGCACATCACTGGCTGTCTCACTCCTGGCACAACACTGTGGCATCCCGCCCTGGCATTATCTGCCTGCAGTGCTGGAAACCTCACGAGACTGAAAGAGTGGAGAAAAAAAAGATGCAGCTCTAAAAGGGGCATAGGGTTGTCACTGTGCCAAACCCACCAGGGCTGAGTGGGAGTTCAGCTGGGACCCTGGTACAGATCCCTGCTGTGGGATGAAGATGTATTATGGGGGTGTTGGGAGGAAATTCTCCAGCAAACGATGTGGTTGCAAGAAGGAGAAGAGGAGGAGAAGCCATCCATGGTTCAGGCAGCCAGCCCCAGAGCTACTGGAATTTTTCATCCTTCCCCCTGTCCAGGGACACTTGCTTGAATTTTCTGGTGGTATTGCTGAGATGGGTCGTTCCCAGCTGTCAGGATACTTGGGGGTTAATCTGAGCATTTCTCCGCTCTTTTAGCAGAGGGACAGCAAGTCCTTGCTGTGTTTTGTTTTTAATATAAATTGGCCAGTTCGAGTGAAGCAATGTCAGAAAAAGCGTCTTCCAGTGATAATATTCCTGCTTAAGGAAAAATAACAAAAAGAGTTGGGTGCTTTTTCCCTTTTTTTTTTGCCATTACCTGGAGATGGTCTGACAGTAAAGAACCTATGATTAATTGCACCAAAGGAATTATAATAGACACCTTTTCTTGGCACCATCTGTATTTTGTAAGATTTTGCTGTTATCTTGTTGGCTCCATGCAGAAAAATTATCTTCAAGACCACTGTAAGGGATGTTAACTTCCTTTCCTTATTACAGATTGATCTTTGATATCTGCGTTTCTTCAGGAGCTCTTTTATTCCCACAAATTGTACAAACCTTTTGCTTTTTTCCATATACTGCACTTAAGTAGTTCAATACCTTTGGAAGCCCATATAGGAACATTTAATAAAGACTCGATGATTGCTGTATTTTGAAGGTTATATGATATGAGAAACCATATATTGTTTTAATAGCTGAATATATTTATGCTGTTGATTTCAGATAAACCAGTATTTTTTTAATAAGACAGAGAAATTATACCTTCTTTTTGTTGTTTATATCCACTAGAGTGTGAATATTTTCCCATCTGTGGTTTCCAGTTAAATGGATTTTCAATCTCTCTCAAATTTCTGCTCAAGTCTCAGCAATGTTTGCTTAAGAGTAATCAGAGTATTACCCAAATCTCTGTTCAAAGCAACAGTGACCTTACCAGTGGTAAGCAATAATTGCATTATTTTCAGAGATGTAGGAAGATTCACTGTAATAACAAAAGAAGAAATACCAAATGATAATACCACTTGTCTTCAGCACTGTAAGCCACAGCACTTTCCTCAGGATAGTTTTAATAGTTTAGCATATTATGGATACTGAGTGAGAAAGGCAGAGTTTGGGGAATAGATGCTGCCTTGCAGTTTGGGGTGATGCATATTGTTGGGGTTTTAGGAGTTCCCCTTTTGGTTTTTTTTCTCTTAAGGAATTTTCCCCATATGTGTTGCTAGGAGACAATAATGACTGGATACTTCAGAGTGACAAAAGACCTGGCCACAGCTCAGTGGAGGGGTCCAGCTGGCTACTCTCTTTTACCTGAGGTTTTCTCATGTAGGGCAGAGATGCCTGAGGTTTGGACTGGGAAGAAGGGGTTGGGTGGAGATCCTAGGTCTCTTGTTCTCTTGGCGTTGGGAGGGGAGAGAGGCTGCAGTGACTGTGGGGACGATTCATCACCACTGCAGGGTTCTGCCTTCTGCTGCCTTCCTTCTACCGTGAGTGGAGCTCTGCTTGCTGGAGCAGCCGTTGCACTGGGGCCCTATTTAACACCCCACCTCACTAAAAGAGGGACTTTTTTTCCACTGTCTGCTGGGGTGCCTCGGGGGAAAACTGCGGGATCCCAAGACCGCCTTTCCCTGCCCTGTTGAGAGCCAGGCTGCAGCTGTCCTACCCCCACCATTCCTTTGCCACTGCTCCGAGCCTTCGCTACACGGTAGCTCCATACCCCCTGCCTGCCGAAACATCCCAGAGTTCCCGCTACAGATGTGGAGTTTGATACATGTCATCTACCACCCAGGATTTTGTGCTCATGCCTGCCATTTCAGTTTGCTTCTCCCGAGGGTCCTGCTGGGGCACCAGGATTGGCTGCCCAGGGGTTTGTGGAGCCTTTGTTCCATCCCTCCCCGGGATCCCAGGCCGCCAGTGCCGCGTGCTCCCCGAGCTCGCTCCGGAGCGCCCCCTGCAGCCGCGGGGCAACCAGCG
>NW_008236442.1:1358824-1361479 GCF_000691975.1 Corvus brachyrhynchos | reverse complement strand
GCCCCTGCGGCCGGGGAGCGGAACTGCACCCGAGGGGAAAGGGCGTGACAGCCAAGAGAGGCTGGCACTGGGTTTGTGGTTCTGTTCACTGTTACTGCCATAGTTATTGTTGTTTGTTTGCCTTGTTATATATATATGTTAGTAAAGAACTGTTATTCCTGTTCCTCACTGTTGCCTGAAAGCCCCTAATTTCAAAATTATAGTAATTTGGAGGGAAGAGGGGTTACATTTTCCATTCCAAGGGAGGCTCCTGCCTTCCTTAGCAGACACTTGTCTTTCAAACCAAGACACATGTGGTTATGGCGGGGGGGGGGTTCTTTTATCATAAAATCCTTATGGTTGGAAAAGACCTCTAAGATCACAAGTAAAACTGTTAACTCGGCACTTCCAAGTTCAGCACTAAGCCATATCCCCAACCACATCCACATGCCTTTTTGTTGATTATTATTATTATCATCATTGTTATTGTTGAAGTACTTTTTTCAGGGTGTGATGCTCTGTATGTATAAAACTTGTACCCAGGGCAGTGCTCACCTGCCTGCAAGGTAAGTTTCAGCAGGTGCTGCCTTACTCCGATAGTGTAGACACAGGCACAGCCCAAAACATCAACATTGGTTGATGAAGGGGAGCTTGGTGGCTCCCTTGCTGGCTGGGACACCTCTGTGTCCCAGGTCCCTGCTGCACACAGCCTGGCCCTGGGGTGCAGGAGCACCATTCCCATGCAGATGCTAGTGGGGTTTCCTCCAGAGAGGCTGAGCTGCTGTGAAGACAAATTGGAAACCATTTGCAAGAGCAAATCCATACCGGCCCAGTGTCAGGTGAGCCTGATTGCCTCCCTCTCTGCTTTTAATTGTAATGAGTTACCTGGCTCAGTACGGCAGGGTGCCAAGACTCTTGACTGAAACTTGTGTAATTCACGTAAGTGTTTACATAAAAGCCAAATAAATGTTAAGCTTCCTACAGATTCCAATATACATGAAGCCTTGTTTGTATTCAGTTTGGGAGACTGGGGATGCAAAGCAGCCCATATGGCTGTGCATTGGAGCAGGGAATGTGTGTGTCTGTGCATACACATGCACAGGTCTCTTGTGGCACTTACAAACAGGGTTCAATGGTCAATGGTGGACATGGTAGTACTAGTTAATGGGGGGACTCGATGATCTTAGAGGTCTTTTCCAGCCTAAATTATTTCATGAATGCACATGTTAAAATAAAAATTTTGACCTTTAGTTTTCCCCTGGCGTGGGTTTTGTAGTGATTTGTCTGGTTAGCTCGCCAAAAACAGAATTCTGCATAGTTTTGGTTTATTAAGAGAAGCTCAAGGGCACAGGGGAGTTTTTTCCTCTTGACCACTGAAAAAAAAAGACTTGTGCCATCAAAGCTACCAGTGTCCATTCATGTCCTCCCGTTTGCCCGTATCATGCTTCTAATTACTACAAATGAGCCTCCTGCGACCCAGGCTGCTGTGTAGTTCTAACCAAGTCTGCACTCCAGATGGTATCCTTTCTAGGCAAGACCTTGGCAGTGTCTGTCCCCATGCTGGTGACAGGGAGCATGTCACACAAGTGGGATGAGATGTTCGTCCTGACCTGTGATGGCACCTGGTTGTGGAGCAGAGCTCCCTTAGCCTGGCTGTGCCCTGGTGCGTTGAGAGGTGACCCTTGGCTCTAACACAAGGTCTGGCCCTGCAGAGAACCAGCCCTCTTGGCTTCCCCTTGACCTGAGATGAGCTGAAATTTGTGATGCTGCACATCAGCCAAGCCCTTGTTGTTGGCCTCCTGATGAGGCCAGGTTTGCTTTGAAATAACCAAACCAAACCAGGTTGTTAGAAATTTTGCATTAAGATAATTCCCCAGGCACAGTGCAGTCAGGACATCTCTATACCTGGATGTAATTTATTTTCAGAAAACGTGTTTAGGTGTGTAATGACCTTATTACCATGCCAGTTGCAGCCTTGCCTGTCTAAGGGTATTAAATTGTTTTCATTCCCTGTGCATTCTCTGTGGATAGGGCAGAAGGAGGAGAGGAAGGGAGGTCACGTGTTGGGCAATAATAAAGGATGCTGAGGCAGAAAGCAAAGTGCCTGTCTTGAAGCATCCATGTAAGAGTCCCTCCCCAAAGCATCCCAATATTTAGGGAACCTGCAGTGTTTTGGAGCCCTTTCCTCCAAAGAGGAGGGACAGCTCCTTCCATTGCCTTCTGAGGAGCCACAATTTTTAACTCTCTTAGGTTTTTCTACTGACAAAAAAAAAATTGTTTGAAAGGCAACCTAAGCTCCCTTTCATCAAATGTCTGGAAGCTGGGGATTGAGGAGGGGGATTGAGGCAGTGTGCACACTGCCCCTTCCTAGCTGCTTCCCAGGAATTTCTCTCATGTCTGCTTGCCTCCTGTCTTGGTTTGAAAGACAGGTGTCTGCTAAGGAAGGTGGGAACCGGCCTTGGAGCAGAAAATGTGACCCCCTTCCCACCCAATTATTATAACTTTGAAATTACAGGGCATTCAGGCAAAGATATGAGGAATAGCAGCTCTTTACTAGTATCTATATATATTTATAACAAGGCAAACAACAACAACGGCAGCAACAACAAACAGACCCAGAACCCGGTGCCAGCCTCTCTCGGCTGTCAGGGCCCTTCCCCCCCGGTGCAGCTCCCG
>NW_008236442.1:1353803-1358500 GCF_000691975.1 Corvus brachyrhynchos | reverse complement strand
ACGCGCCCTTCGGGAAGGGGGACGGGGTCGGGATCCCCTTCCCAGGGAGGTCGGGTGTTGGACGGTCGGGTGTTGGAAAGGTCCCAGTTCAAGAGATGCTCTTATGAGCAAAGGCTCACCCACAGTACGAGAAGCAGTGGGAGGACAACAGCTCCGTAGTGGCAGCGAATTCTCTGGGTGCCAATGGTCCGGCATGAAACCCCACCTGTCTCCACTCTGATGCTGAAAGAGAGAGTGAGGAGCTGAGCCCAGTCCCTCACCCCCTAGCCAAAATCTCAACGTGTCTCTGCCCTTCCCAGAGAAACCGCGCCCCACCCCCCCCAAGCTAAGAGAGTAGCCGGCAGCACCCCTCCTGTCCTCCCCCTCCCAGCCACATTCTTTGTCTCTTAAGTACCGGTTGTTATCATCTCTTAGGCAACAAATGGGACAAAATTCCCTGAAAGAAAGAAAGAAAAAAAAAAAAGAAAAATCCTAACCTCCAACACCTCCTCACTGCTTCTGTGCAAGAAAGAATATATAAAAGCAGGTAAAAGAGAGAGGAAAGGAAGGGGGGGAAAAAAAAGACTTCTGTTTCTCTGGCAGCGGTTTTCTAAGGAGCCCTGATTATTCAACAGCAGTGGAAAAAATAGGGAAGATGTAAATAATCTTCAGGATTATGCTAAAGCCAAGCTTCAGTCATTTTCCTGGAAAAAAAAATGCATGAGGCCTGTGCATTTAATAACGATCAACCAGAATTTCTCTAGGGCTTCTTATCTTTTCATTAAAAGGATCAGTTGTCTTGAAGAGAAATGGTAATTCTGGTATCTACAAATACCCTTTGGTTGGGAAGCATGTGGTTCAGGTTGGTGTGCTTCTGTGATTGGGCTTTTTCTTCCCGTTTTCTTTTTATGATACTAATATACATTTACATCCATGGTTGTACACTAAAGTGATCAAAAGCAAAAAGCTGGTTTATCATGAAATGGCAAACCAGGGCTGTACTTTGTGGTGCAGGATGTATCACAATAAAAACACAACATGATTTTTAGCTTTCCCTTTGTTTATGTTTGGTGCCAGAGGTACTCAAGTGATTTTTTAGTGCGTATATGTTGCAGTCAGGTTTTAAAAAAAAAAAGATAGTATCTTTTGAAATCCATACAGGATCTTACTTACCCTGTTGGTCTTAATTTTAGACTATTGAGTTTGATGTTCAAGTAGAAAAAAAAGGGTTTGTTGTGTGTATTTAATCAAGTGCAGCAAAAAACTTCCACAGGCATCGTTCATCTTCACAAGCCAAATTTTATTTCCATTTTGTAGAAAAACCCTGCCCCAGTAAAATGAACTTGTTTATTGTGCAGATCTGATGGCACCAAGATTACAGCTGCTGGCAGGTATCGGCCAGTTTATGGGGACACTCCCCATATGGATTTTTGTTTTTATGGGGTTTCAGTGTTGAGAACTGTGTGTTTAATCACTGTGGAAATGCCGGGAGCCAAGGATTTAGGGATAATTGGAAATAAGGGAAAGTGCATGGTGTTCCCATTGCAGCTTCCAAAACACGAGATGTACTGCAGATGCCTGTGGCTGCTGGATTACTAGCAGCTGGCAGGGTTTAGAATGCCTATGCATCCTTAGGCAGCTTTTATCCTTCACATCCATTTGCCCATCTGGGAAGCCCCATCTATGGACACTCATCCCTTTCATGGTAAACCCAGGTGTGATCAAGCAGTTGGCACCGGGCATGAAGGAGGTCTGTGGTCCTTCTCCGCTTGGCTCCTGCTCCATTCCTCAGTCTCTAGGTGTTTCCATGGAGTTTAATACCCGAGGTGATGAGAGTAGGGTGAAGAAGGGAAATGTCTTCCATAACTCGTGGCAAGGAACCACTCAGGCCAGCAATGAATGCATCTCTTCTGTGTGGGGCGCAGCCAAGTTTATACTTCCCAGCAGAGAAGGCTGCAGCTGAAGCTTCCTCTGTGGGGAACCCTATTGGCTGCAACTACAGAACATTTTAGTATTTAATAAAGACTTGAAGAAATGTCATGATTTGCTAGTCTGGGCTTTGGTGGCACATGGGTAGTTCAGAAGGTACTTCAGGTGTGGTAGTGGTCACACATGCGAGCAGCCAGTGAGGTGCCTGGCTGGCAGTAGCCTGAGCAACAGGCATCCTCACATGTGTAAATTTTGGGCAGGCAGGCATGAAAACCCATGTCCCAGGAGTGGGGTTAGTAAAAATACTTGGCTTTGTATCAGATCACCCTTTGTGTGTGGGAGATGCTCTGATTTATTAGTGCAAGAGCTTGTCAAGGTGGAACAATGGTGCTCACACTGGTCGCAAGCAAAGCCCAGTCATCACCACTCAAAGACCTCTCTGGGGTTTGTTTCCAGCAGCCCTTAACTCAAGAAACAGTTTTTGTCCCTCCAGTTAAGACATTGGCAAAGAACTGGCTGGGGGAGAAAGAAGTAATGTGTCCTAAGCTGCAGGAAGGGAGCACTGGTATTTTTCATAATTTGAAGTGCTAAAACCATAATCTTCCAGTCCTGTTTCTGAGCACCCTGCTTATCTCATATATCTGTGGACTGCTACAGCGATATATTCTTCTCCAGGTCCAGACGTGCCAGGGGTGATGGCTTGTGAGCTATTCTGGCAATACAAAAAAAACCCCAAAAAAAACCTGGGAAGGAGGCAGGAAGGTGATGTGATGCCAAGTGGAACAGCTCTGTCTTACCCGTCTCAAAGGGAAATGATGGAATGCTGAACGAGACAGGCTCCATTGCACAGATTAATGTGCAGTGTTTGAAAGCAGCCAAGAACATTTTATACACACATGGTGAGGCTGGAAGGAGCAGGGTGGCTGATCTCTGCAGAAACCATTCCTTTCCCTAAGAGAGCATTTAAAAAGAATATAAAAAGGAGAGTACAAAGGTCTCCAGGAGCACTCAGCCACTCAAGCAGTGTAATTGGCTGAACATAGAGCTTTACAATTGGGATTAATATGAATATTTCATAATAATGTGTGGTGATACATTGTCAGGAGTTCCAGGGTCAAGACTGCAAGGCTGCACAGTGGTTGCAATGCAAGTTCTTGCCTTTCCTTCTAGTTTTTATTACTTCAATAACTCCCAATAGTGCACATTGAAAGGAAGATGTTGTTAAGTTGGTTTCTTCATTTCTCCTGTTGAAACCAGTGAAAAAAGTGGGAAGATGAGAGGAAAAAGGACCTGCAGAACGTGGCAGTGATGCCTGCATTGTGGGTTGGCTGGTGGATCCACACAGACCTTGACCTGCACACGGGGATGTGCAGTGCATCAGTGTAAACATGGGGAGCTTAAACCTAAGGAAAATCCACCGGAAAGTAAGTAAAAGTGATTTAGTAGTGCTTGAGGTGGCTTAAAAGGACCTGAGACCATTAGCGTTTTTACAAGCATTTTTCAACTGGTCATACTGCCTTTTATCTCTGTGGGTCTCCCCTGAGTGACCACCAGCATGTGTTGCCTGCAGGGAGGAGGCGGCTCTCCTGTCCCCGATCCCAGGCAGCCAGAGGATGTCTCAGCTGTTGTTGAAGGTTATTTTGCCGCTCTTGTTTTTTTTTTTTTCCTTTTTTCCTTCTTTCTCTCACCTTCCCTTCCCTCCTGGTAATTTCAGAATGTGTTCTGGGAAGCCCACCTCCTTGATCAGTGCATGTAGTTGCCACCAGCCCTAATGGGATACACTCCCCATATTTCTGTAATTTCCCTGCACTCCGACCTGCCCTTGCCCCTCTCCAGGAGTGATTGCCTCCACAGCTTTATAATTAACATCTTGCCCAGCACAGAGAAGAGGTTCCTGTGCCTGGAGCCACTGCAGAGCAATGAGGCTGAAGCCTTCCCCACTCTCTCTAAAGCCTGTGCCTCTCTAAATTAGTGGCACAACAGCAAGCAGGAAGCACACAGCTGATAAAAGTCTCAGTGAGGTGTTTGTTCCTGTAATGATTGTATTTCATGCATAGATAATTTTGATAGAGTTGGACTTCTGAAGCCCACTGCTGTCAGGGTGGAGTGAGCTGACCTGTTAATTATAAGAGGAATGAATGGGAATTACAGCTGGTGGAGCCCCCCTCTCTGAAGAGCTGGTTCAGGGGTAGCACTGGAGGGGAATTTAAAAATAAAGCATCATGTGTTGTCCTTAGAGCTGCAGATAAAGTGGCAGCGAGGCAGTTCCTGGGGGAGAAGAGAGGTGTGGAGGAGATAAACTCCAGGAGCACCAGCAGCAGATTAACAGCCTAATTCTGAGGAGCATGAGCACACGTGCATTTTCATTGCATCCACTTGGTGATTAATGGAGACTTTTAATTTAACCAAGAGGGAGACCAGAGCCACCAGGATTTGGTGTCTGTACCCGAAGGAAACCCAGGTGGGATGATCCTGCATTACCTCTCTTGATGGGGCTTCTGTGGTGTAAGTTTATTTAGCACCATTGATGTGAAGTGAGCTGAAATTCAAAGGATTTCTGCTGATGCTTTACCCCATCTGAGGTCCTGGCTATCTCCAGATATTACCAAACAGTTACTAGATAAAACTTCACCAAGCATTTCTTCCAAGTTTTCTTTATAGAATGTCATGGGTTAGCAAGCACAGTCCCAGAAGTGATGTTCTTGCAAAGAGGTGCTTACAGCTCCTCTATGACCTGACAGAACCTATCAGCAGGCTAGTTTGAATATGGACAATTTTTTAAGCCACTT
>NW_008236442.1:1349025-1353475 GCF_000691975.1 Corvus brachyrhynchos | reverse complement strand
GCATGGGGGGTGGAGCGTTCAAACTGTACTTGTGAGCAAAAGCACCTGTGCTGGAATAAGCAAATGCTGAAGCAGCTGTAATTTGATGAGAAGTTTGAACAGGGAGAGATTGAAGTGATGAGGACTCTTGCTCCAAATTGGAAGGAGAAGACCTCTGTTCCTAGAGATGCTCCCAGAGATAGTCCTAGAGATGAAGATGAGGAGGACCCTTTGCTCCCAGGGAAGGAGAAGGGCCTCTGTTCTTAGAGATGAAATGCTCCCAGAGATGGGTGAAGAGAACTTTTATTTCTGAACGGCTCAACCTTAAAATTTGTACCCCAGTAATTTCAAGATTGGACCCTCGAAAGCAGTTGTGGGAAAAGCTGCAAGTCGGAGGGAAGGGGCTCACATGCAAGCAGAGGACCAACCCAGGCGGCTGGCTCGTTGTGATAATGTTTTCATAGCATGGGCAAGAGAGACTCCTCTTCCTAAATGGACTGAAAAAGGTTATTATGGAAGTGGTAAACAGACTGAACATCTCAGGGGTTGTCTTTTTACATTGTCAGTGGGAGAAGGGAGAAAGGTGGGGGGAGGAGAAGTGTTCTGAAGATGTGGTATGATTTTTTTTTTCTTTTTCCCTTCTTTTAGTTCTATTAATAAACTTTATATTCTTTCAAGTTTTGTGCCTGCTTTGCTTTTCTCCTAATTCTCATCTCACAGAAGGTAAACAGTAATGAGTATTTTGGACCAAACCACTACACTGAATTGGTGTTTCTGCCCGGTTACAAACAAAACCCGCTACATAGGATAACTTTCCTTTAAAATGCCATATATCCATGCAGCCTGCAGAGATTAAAAAAATTATTTATCTCATCCATGCAGAAGACTCATAAAGTCTTTAAATATGTTTTATATTGGTGTTTCTCAAAGGAAGGGTTGATTGTCTGGTCTCAAATATCCAAAATGTGGTCATTGTGTGCCTGAGCATGTGTACAGAAGAGCTTTCTGATTGAGTAGTCAGAGAGTCTGCTCAGACAGAGACCATACTTAGGAATTTGTGAAGAATCTTTCTGATTGAGTAGTCAGAGAGTCTGCTCAGATAGACCATACTTAGGAATTTGTGAAGAACAACACAGCAAGTTGTATTGAAATGCTGTTGTCATTGTGCATTCCAAATGCACATGCCAGGGTGTGGAAGAGAGGACAGCAATTAGTCAGTCCTGTTAATAATGAGCATGGTGCTGGGAAGGAAAAAAGTGATAGAATGAGTTGTTTCTTTTGTAACAGTAAAATGAAGGTAAATGGCATTTGGTCAGTTCCATGTGTGCACTTCAGGAGTTTTTAGTCTGCTTATCAGTTTGGGGACTAATTAATAGGGAGAAGGGGCAGGTTTTATGCAGAGCTAGCAGCAGGCTTGTCTTTTGGGAAGCGTGATGAAGTAGTCCTCTTTCAGGGCAGCTGAAGAGAGATGCACTGAATGAAGGTGATGTCCTTGCCCAGCACAGGCACTGATGGGACCATGGGCACCCCTTTGCTGTGCCAGCCAAGGAGGAGTTTCTGTGTCCACATGGCTCCCTCCAGCAGCAGTGGGATTCCCTGTTTCCCCAGAGAGCAGCAAAGGTCCTGCCAGTGCATGGGGAACAGCACGGCCAGAGAGGAAAGGGCTGTTTCATAAGCAGGTACCTGGAGCTGAGTGTCCTGAGTAGCGGCAGCGATGCTGTGGGATGGTGCTTTCCAGTGACAGAGACCAGCAACATGGGTTGGGACCCAAAACCCACAGCCTGAGCACATTGCAAAGACTTTGTGGATGCGGCCTTTACCTGAAGTTCCTACTGCGTGGTTGCAAATGAGGGTGTGAAAGTCCCCATGCAGAATACATGTTCAGGAAGCAGTGAGCACCTCTCCTAAAGAATTAATTTTGGGATCTTCAGGGTGTCATTCGAGGATTTAAGACCAGGGAAGAAAATACATTACACTGCTCTCTGATGATGCTGTGTTTGGCTTGGCTGAGGCTGGCACTGGGTGTACAAGGGTGGCTTTAACTCTGTGTTTGTTACGGGGAAGCTCAGAAGGTCTCCATTTGCTGTCTCATGTCTAGTGGTGAGGTGCTACTGCTCACCTACCGAACAACCCAGGTTAAATAACACAGCAGGGAAAACTCAGACTTGCAGGGGAGGGTGGGGAGAATATATTTTGGGTAGTCTGTCAGTCAGCTTGACACTAATTGGTTGCAGTACGTAATCGTTCTCCATGTAAATTAGACTCCAATTTCCTCTGTAGTCTGTCTGTTTGCTGTGTGGGCTTCGGTCTCTAATTAGGCTCTCACGTGGCAAACCTGGTTTGTAAGCTGCCTTTGTTCCTGGAGAGCCAGGCTCAGCCCTCCCTGAGGCTGCCAGTGCTCTTCGAGCCCCGCTCCCCAGTGGGATGGTTCTTAGATTAACACTGCCAAATTCTAAGTTCTTCTTTTAATGTATGTTTTGATTACTTCTGTATTTAAAGCTTGCAGTGGTGGTGGGGTTAGAATGCAAAGAGGCTTATTGGATTTACAATGGGAATACCCCTCCAAAATGCTTCCTCTGCGTTCCTGGAAGCCCTGCTCACTCCTCCATGAATAGACCTCATTGAATCCCCAGCCTGTGTGAGGGCTGGGGCAGCTTGCCCACATCTGGATTCTGCTGCCTGTCTGCCGGGACACCTGGAGTGCAGACCACTGACTCCCCCCTTGTTTGGAGGAGCTGTGTGAGCACATTCAGAGCTCACCCAGATGCCAGCCCATGCTCTGGAGCTGCTCCAGGGTTGCACATCTGTAACTGAGTGCAGCAATATGCAGTTGCATGAGAGGTTTTTATCCCTGCCTGTCGGTTGTTTGCAAATGAATGCAGGTTTCCAGGTCACTGCCTGCAGCAGGCAGCTGCCCACAGTGTAGCCCTGTGCTTTCTGAGCTGCTGCTTGCAGATCCAGTGTAGCCCGAGTGTCAAAAGTGAGCACCAGGGTCAAGCGTCTAGGTCTGTGTGTAGGAGAGAAGGACATGTCTCTACAGTCTAATGTCTGCGCCAAGCTGAAAAAAAAGGAAAACCGTATATTTTGGCCAGTCAGGCTGTTTGCCAGCAGCACTTTATGATTCAGTAGTTACCTTTGTGAAATTCAGTATAACTTCAGGAACCATGTGCTGACGGTTTCTGCAAACCTTCTCTGTACATCTTACAGTCCTGCCCCACATGTGACAGCAGCACTGGTAGACTTTCTTACAAATAGTGCTTCTATTGGCATCCTGATACTTACCATACTGATTTTTGATCTGGTGATACAGGCTGAGAGTTGCCGGCTTTCTTCAATGCTCTCACATGGCTGTTATTCCAAGTAAGTAGATAAGAAACTTTTTTTTGTGAGAAAGAGGTGAAACAAATTGAACGTGGAGGTGGTTTTTTTATTGCTTCTCTTTGTGTGATTTATACATTGGCAAGGTAACTGCTTTCATACCGCTAGTCAAAACTGGAAAGGCTGTTGCCTCTGCAGAGAGCTACATTTGGGTAAAGGGACAGGATTGGAGCAAGGTTTAAGATTTTCACCAATAAGCTAAAACTGCAGCAAGCGTCACTCCAGCAGCCGGGGCAGCCGCCAGGGACCTGCCCTCCCACAGCCACTGGCAGGGCACAGGCAGCCTCCAGCCCGGGCACTGCCATCGCTGAGGATGCTCCAGGGTCTGTCCTGCCCGTCCTTCCCTCCGCCCTTACCCATTCCATGGGGGTTTTCCAGCGTATGAATGCCTATTTAGCCGGGGTAAGTAATCACACCCCATTTACAGCATCTGAAAGTATAAGTGGCTTTAATGCTCTACAAATGTTTGCATTAAGAAATGGTTTTCTTTTTCAGCCCTGATTCCTGCCTGCCTTTGCGAGCATCAGTTCCCTTTGTAGGCAGAGTCCAGGACAGGCAAGGGCTGTCAGGGGCCAGGCACAGGAGCAGGGTTGTGCTGTATCCTCTGCTAATATTTGATTTAATATCTGGACACAGCAAAACTTCTCCTTGCAAACATGAGTTCTGTCGCCAGTCCCTGAGCTGCTCCTGCTTTTTCACTCTCTTTAAAACCCATGAAGAGTAAAACCCCGCAAGAGGCTGCAGCTTATCTTCAGCTCTGAGTTTCCAGATGTGCTGTGTGTCTTCTCAGCTGTTGCAAGGATACATGTGGAATGACAAAATGCGGATTTTGGGCCTTTGGCAGCTGTATTTAATGCAGGATAAAGCGGTATTTTAGCTTTGGGATGTTGGGTTTCTTATGCCTTTGTTAGTATGAATTCAGGAGAAAAAGTCCAATTTTTTTTCCAGCAAAACAAAAGCTTCTTTTGAAGGAAACAAAGTGTTTTAAGTACTTAATCAACTGGCTGAATTCAGTTGCTTTAGGATAATTTAGGAATTAAACAGAAGGAGGCTATGTTAGTAGCCTGCGGTTTTAGTTGGAAACAAGGATTCA
>NW_008236442.1:1346119-1348795 GCF_000691975.1 Corvus brachyrhynchos | reverse complement strand
CCTGCTGGAGGAGGCAGAGGCCCCCGCAGCCTGTGGGCAGAGCTCCTGGGTCTGTTTGCTGGGTGGTGGGTGGGGGTTTAACCGCATCCTCTGTTTGCCTTTGTTTAGGCAGTGCAAATTATTTGTGTGCTTTAGGATTCCTTCTCTCCTTCAGCAGATGTTTTGTCTGTGCAACTGGTGTAGTAATTCATGAGAGATGTGGCACTGGTGTGCAAACACCCCTTGGGGGTGGGTAGAGAAATCCCAGAGTCCATCCTGGGAGCAGCTGGCTGAGGAGCACAGTCAACACAAGATGCCAGAAGCAAAATTCATGTGGCCCAATGTATTTGATTTTATTTCTGCAGAGGATTTGTTCTCCCCACTGCCAGAAACAGGCAGGGGCTGCATCTTAGGGCAGAAGACACTGCTGCTGCTTATGGCAAATTTCTCTCAACGTGTGAATCATTCACTTGCGATTTCTATGGTGCTGGCTGGGGATGATTAAATGTTCATACTGTAGGAAACTACCAGGAGGTTTGAGTGTTTTCCTCGATGGCTTTGGCCCCAGTGGTGGGGTGACATGGGAAGCTCTCCCTGTGTGGATCAGGCTATCTGTAGATTTTGAAGTCCCAGGTTGCATGAGCGTGTTTTTGCTCAGCTACCATTTAAGTAATGGCAGCAACATGCTGCTTCATCTAATGATCTTGATTTAGTTATCAGTTATTTCCTTAATTAGCTACTTCATCTACTTACACCTTAAATGAGTCTATTTGTTCACCCAGAGAAGGGGAAAAAAGTTCCTGTTTTTTCTCTTTTAAAGGTTTTTTTTTCCCCTTTCCAGGATGCAGATCATCTTAAGTCAGTGAAGAGAGCTCAGGTGAGCTGGCTTCACTGGTGCTGCCACATCAGGGTTCTGTGGGATGGACATGGTGATAGCATGGTGATTAGGGGACCATGCCAACTGTGCTGGAGCATCCTGCCAGCCACCACCAGGTCCTTCCCAGCAAAACTGCCTTGAGGGGGCTGGAAGTGAGCTGCTTCCAGAGGCTGAGCAAAATGGCACCATCGCTTTACTCGTGGAAGTGGTGATCTATAAATCCAACCAGCCCTTTCAGGCTGGCAGTGGAAATGTGCTGGCATGTGCAGTTCTGACTCCAGGAGATGTTGGTACTTCTTGCTGGCTGAGTGTCCTGGCAGCACGAATTTGAAATGAGATGTAGATGAACATTTATTCCTGGCATCTGTGTTATGCAGACAAACAAAATAAGTTGAAGTGGTCCTTTGTGTGTATTAACTGGACTAAGGCTGGGGTTGTGTCTCAGGACCAGTTCTGAAGGGGATAAAGCATCTTTTAGTCGCCAGTGGTCTTTACATTTCCCATGCATTAGCACATGGCACTGTGTTGACCACCCAGTGTCTCCATACAGCACTTCAAAAGCAACCTCTCCAGCTGCCAGCATTTCCTCACCAGTATTCCCCAGACACCCTCATTTGCTGCGCTTTTTCCCGAGTCTCAAAGAGGCCCAAATGTTTCTCTTTGGAAACTTCTTGTGATACATGTAGCAGCAGCCCATACTTCAGACCAGCCTGTTTGTTCTTGCTTTTGTACTGTTTATTACTCTTAATGATATTCCCTTCATTAGCCTTAGCTTCACACTCTCTTCTGGCGCAGAACTCTCTGAAACACATACTGTATAATGAGCCTGCTTCCATATTTAAATTGGAGAGAGAGGAGCTGGGACTCTCCCTGCTAAAATGGAACTAAGTGCTTGGCCTTTAGTTACATTGAAGCATCCGCGCCAAAAAAAATTACGTTTTTGGGGGGAACCAAAAGTTCTGACGTACACAAGCTTTAGTCCTTTGAGTCTTCTGCATTTTTAGTTGTTTGACATGAATTTGGACTGTACAACTTTCCTCTCTCAGAGAAAATGTTTCCTGTGGCCCGTGTGAAAGGCAGAGTGTTGCCCTGCAAAGCAAAACCACAGGGAGCAGCACAAATATATCTCCAGCACCAGCACTCACTCCAGCCAGGACCTGCTTGGATGGCAGTGCTGGAAATCCCACGTGTCACGTTTGGCAGCACACACAGTCCCACAACCCCAGTGCCGCCAACCCTGACTGACTCTGGGCTCTCAGCATTATCCTTGTGGTCTTGGGTATCCCAAAGGAATTGCAGCTTTTTAGTTGGTTTGTGAAATAGTTGAGGGTTGGTGGGAAGGACTCAAATACATGAATTCTAATGGTCCAAAAAACAATACTCTAATATTTCTATGTCATGATTCCTAAATGATTGTCATGATGTTGTGCATGCAGGCATGATGGATCTTGTCGTCAGCTGTGCTTTGGACACCACGGTCACCGATACAGCAAATGTCTCTGGGTGATCCATGTTCCCTTACATGTCTGTCCTGGATGGCTTGTGTAACCTTGGACAAATCATGGACACCCTCCAAGCTGCAGTTGGGGGAGAACAGCAGAGTTCCTGTTGCAGCTGTTCAGGAGTTGATGTAAGAGCAGAGCCAGCCCCAGGGTGGTACGCAGGGATTCATGTATCTGGGAGGTGCCTGCAGTGGACCCGCATTCTGACAAGGACCTCCAAATGCAATGGAAAAAGATGACAAAACCAAATAAACTAGACTCAAGGACAAAATGCATTGCAGGCAAGGGCCCTCTGCTTTTCTTCCTCTGCTTTTCTTC
>NW_008236442.1:1317231-1346103 GCF_000691975.1 Corvus brachyrhynchos | reverse complement strand
AATATGTGCTCTTAGCAGGGTTTGATTTCTCTTTGCATTCCTTGGAAATCGATGTTTGGATTTTGCCCTGTTGGTGTTGGTTTATGCAGTGATGTTTCCAGAAGCTCGATTGTATGGATATAGTTCCAACTCTTGGTATTTTGTGCAAAGATAAAAAAGAAAGAAAGATGGTACTGAGTAATGAGGTGGCTATTTAATCACAGCAGGACTCACAGGAAAATGTGCATTAAGTATTTATGGAACAGTATTCATTAGCATTTTCACTCTGTTGGCACTGGGCAGTTCAAGAAAGCTGCCGAGAGAATTGGAGTCTGTGTTGCACAGCCACAGACCTGGAAAGGGCTGCAGCAGAGGAAAAGCATGAACGCTGGCTTTGTTACCAGACACATCCCTCGTAGCTGGCATTGCATTTGGAGTTGCAGCAGTAACCAGGATTTCAGTAGTTTCACTTACCGTTCTCGAAATGCTTGTGGTAAATATTTTAGGTCTGGCTGCTGTGTCTGATGGGAGTGCAAGTGGCTGACACCAAACCCTGGTTTGCAGGCAGGCAATTAGAGAGATAAGCCTAAGTGACTTCATGTGTCTCCTTTTTAGATTGCTCCAGTCTGAGGTGATGTAAAGGCCTGGGATTAGCAGAGATTGAGTTCTCAGAGTGCTGGAAACCAGCTGTAGCCAGGGGCCTCATCCAGCATGAGCTGTAGGTACCGTGTTACAGAGTGAGTGTTCTGTGGGCATGAAATGATGCCAGGAAGATTAGAACTGATGATAAAATGGTGTTAATGCTTGCTTCATTAACAGCATAGAAGGTATCGAATTACTCTGATGCTGTAAATCAAAAGTGTTTCTTATATTTGTTAAGTAAAGCTATTTAAATGGTTGAATTTACTTGCTGGCCATTGCATCCTCCGATACAGGATCACAGCAAAATGTATTAGGTTTCCCATAGTGTTAATGGAAAGTCTGAAGCAGTAGCAGCCTGATGGTTTAAATTTTCCTTTGAGATGATATGGGGTCTTGTGTTAGATTTTAGGATGCCTTGTTCTGGACCAGTACTGTGAGCCCAAGACTGGCCTCAGGCTCGTGTCAAAAACTGTAGTAGTTGCACAGGTCTGCCAGATTTGGGATTTGGGGCTGAAGGTCCATGATGCTGGCCCTGTCCAGCCACAGCAAGTGATATGCCCAGATCAGGCTAGACCCACAGGCACCTTCCCCGGTGGAAAGTTCCTCTTAGTATTACTGTCATCAGGAGACAGCTTTGTCCTACTTTTTAACAAGTGTAAAAGGGACATATACAGAGAGAGAATTACCTCCTTTACCTGGACTGCCTGTTGGATAAAATAAATGCTAATCTTGACCAATTAGCGGATAGATTCAATGTAGATGTCTCTGTGATCCATTTATGTACTTGAAACCCCAATTGATTTCCATTGGCACCATTCAGCAGAGCAGCAAGTGAAAGGTTTGACTGTAGCCATGCTCTTGGCTTCCTGATACCTTTCCCCTGTCCTTTGTATGAGAAGGGAGATCCTGATGGCAGTCAGGACAGTGGTGTGGTTTGTGCCAGGAATGCAGCACAGAGAGCTTCTCACTGGGCCTCAGCCTCTGGTCTGTCATGTTTTTCACTGTGCATGAAGCAATGCCTTGTGGCACCTCACATAGATGGCTTTAACTTGCCTCTGACTTTTCACTGCCTAGCTGGTCAGTCAGGAAACATTCAGCAAACCTCCTGGTTGCAGTTATTCCTGAGCTTTCCCGCCCAGCCTGGGCTTCTTCCTTTCATAGGGGTTAAATTTCCTCAACATAAACATTTTCTGCTCTCTGAGCTTGTCATTATTTGTTGTCATCATACTCTCATTTTCTTAAGCACTGCAGGAAATAGTCCCTTGCTTGAAGAGCTTAGAGCTCACACCTCCAAACATCTTCACAGCAGATACTTTCTGAGTGTCTTAACACCCACTAAAAATCATTGGGAACTGAATCCTTAACTACTGCCAAAATATCCAGATACCCTGAGGATGTGACTGCTTCCCCATACCACCTCCGTTGGACCAAGGGATAACAGAAAGGAAGTGAGAAGAGCATTCCCTCCTGGAGACTGAGCACCAGAAATTATTCAGAATTAGTCTGGGTCTAAGACACAGCATATTTTTGTTATTGAGGTCCTGTAGCTTGTCACATCAGCAGATTTGCAACTCTTATGCTGACTGTGGATGTTGATCCAACCCCTAAAACTGGTGGAAGAACATAGTTTTTTCTGGCTCACTGTCGGCTTTGTTGTTGTGTTTCAGGGGACTTTAGCTTAAACATGCGCCAGGGAAGGACATTAGACAAATACCCATCAGTGGAGGTTGGTTATATATGCCCACCAAAAATTATATTTGTCATGTTTTGCCATTTGCTGTAGAGCAGCTTTTCTGAGGCTTCAGGCACTTCAAAAAGTTGAGCATGGCAGGTTTGCCTCAACATAGAGGAGACGACCTTTCATTCAAAGTCACAAGCAAAACACAGTTTTCACAGTTGACATTAAAACTAAACCCAGTTTCATGTCCCTTCTGTAAGCACACGGTGCTGCTCACTCAGGTGAAGGTGTAGAGGCTGGAATAAGTGCTCTGCTCTATGTCTTGTGTGGAATGAAAACTATCAAAGTCAGAACTTTTTTCACAGCAGAGATGTTCAGAGTGCAGCAAGTGTCAAAATCCTTGGCCATGGTTTGCGCTGGTGCATGCAGCAGACACTCAGGGAGGGAAAGGCAGCTGTTGGGTTACGATTGCTGCTTATTACACTAATTACAATCGTCTTGCTGGTATCATTAGCTTCCCTTCTCCTTCCCCCATCTGTCAGGTTGGCCATCCCTGGTTGCTCATCTCCTTTGAGATACACTGGAAGTGCTTATTACCCCAGGGAGCCCGACTGCACTCTGCCTCTGCTTCTCCATACTGACACAAGGGAATGATCCCAGTTTGTACAAAGAAGGAATTTTGGGGATTGAGCTGTTTGCCCTGAATTAAGGCCATGGAAAGGGGAGATGTTTCCCTGACTCTGCAAATACACATTTTTAAAAATCTCAGCAAAGTGAGCCACCCTGGTCTGGAGCTGCCCAGCTTGTTTGGGATGGAGAGAAGAGGGCTTTTTCCCTCTCCCCCCCCCCCCCCCCAGTGCAGCCAGGCTAACTACTGGTCAGAGTAATCCCCTCCAGACAGGAGACACCACAGGAAGGTTCCCAGCTTTAACCCATCCACAGTTTTCCAGAAACAGCCTCAAACCTCTGCTGCAGGAGCCTGGCTAACCCTGTCCTCAGTCAGCAGCCGAGCTGACCTCCAAACTGCTGTTATTTTGTTGCAAGGAGACACTGTAAGTTGAACACTCAGCAGAAAGAAAGCCCCACTCCATGGGATGCCCACCTGTTTTTTATTTCCCTGGGGAGGGGTTACGCCTTGTCACAGGGTGCTGGCTTTGCAGAACAGCCCACTCCAAAGGAGCTGGCTGAGCCACAAAACAATGGGACTCACTAAGTCTCTAGCAGCAATAATTGCTTCTAAAAGGCTGATGTATTTAGTCTGCTCATGTTTAGCAAACATGTTTGCTTTGCCCTTTGAAGATAATGCTGTGTGTTCGATGCAGCTTGGTAGGGGAAAAAAGAGGAAGAAATGGCCTGTAGTTTCATCATGTTTAATGAGCAGTGTCTGGTGGGAGCCGTAGCATTGGATAATGCTGGTGTCCCCTGTTAATCACCAGCAATTGGGTTTTCCACCCCTCCTGGTGCTTGAGCTGTGGGCAGGATGATGCCCTCGTGGGTTCGCGTAAGCTGGGAGCCCCACCGCTGAGGCTCAGGCTGGTGGAAGGCCAGCAGCAGCCTGGCAGGGTAATGTGGTCTCTCTGCAAGCCATGCCTCAGTGTGGCTATGATGGAAACAACCAGCATCTTAAAGGATGGCTTTGAGCCTTCCCTAGGACTGTTACCACATGTGTGGGTCTGGGTCTGGCACAGTGAGGAGGGATGCTCCCGTGACACTGCCTGCATTGGACTCATCCCGGGGAGTGGGGACAGTGTGGGACCCCATGGAGGAGGGAGCCAGTGTAAGAATCAGTGGCCACGTTTCTGGCCAGCCCTCTCCTGATAACGGTCTTAATCCCTCCCTGCAGGTCCTGATTCCCCCTGATCCCCCTGTTCCCAGAGCAGACGATATAGTTGCATTTCCCTATAGACGATGATAAGATAAAAGCCTGGCTGTGTTCTACAAGAAGAGAAGAAGGTTTAGGGGATGACAGGCTGCTGCAGGAGGAAGGGATGTGGGTTTCCAGCTGCATGCTCCTGCCGCTGTGGCCGTCTTTGATGAGGGCTGTGATTGATGCTGTGTTTGGAGCAGGCAGCGATGCACTGACCTTTCCCTGACAGACTGAGCGGCTCTAATGATCTTGATGGAGCTGGTGATTTGTGTATTGAGTTTGATGTACAAGGCTTGACACAGCATGGAGAAATGGGACTAGAGTATAACTGACAGCCCATTCCCATTAAGGATGGTGAGGCACAGGCTGTTCTCTAGTGATTCCTTTCAGTGAGAATGCTTTGACGAATTATATTGTAGCAGAGAACTTTTGCTGTTAAATACCATCCTTTTAATTTTTAAGTTAAATTTAAGTTAAAAACAGATGAGAATGAAATAACTTGCAGGCCAGAAGGCTTATCACTAAAAACGCTGTCCAAATTATACACTTAATTAATATTTAATGAATTATTTTTACTCTGACTTTAATGTTGAGTCCTTAGGCAGATAAAACAATGCAGTGGCTTGCATCTCTTTTTCTGTAATTCAGGTGTATAAAATTTCAAACCCTGGACTTCTTGCAGGCAACATTAAAACCTTTTAACTTCCATGAGTTGAGCTGTGAGTTCCACACCCTGGTTGGCACATCTTGTGGGTGCTTGTGGCAAGAGTAATGAATTTCGTTGATTGTTATGAGCTACTAAAACCAACAGAAACATAGAAAGCCTGTTGTAATGTCAGCACATCATTCAAGGAAGCAATTTATTCCTAAGTATGAACAAATGTCAAGCCACGATAACAAGTTGTTATTGCTAATTAAAACAAAGGGAAGGACAGCAAACATCACCTGTCATGTGTGTGCAGTGCCAGGCTATCTGGAGGACACTGGAACTCCATCCAGCTTCAACCAGTGGGACAGACAGGCTGGGAACCTTGCCATTGCCTAAGACCTGCTCTGTGCATTCCATGAAGGGCCCTGGGCCATGATCCTAAGAGGGCTGGGGCTGGGAAACCACCCAAGCTTAGATAGAGATGCCACTTTTCAGAATTTTATTGTTTTCTATTTTGGAGGTGTTTCTTTTAATCAAGGTTGGCTTGATTGTAGAAGTCTTGTGGAGTTTGGGGTGTACTGAAACAGCACGTGCTAGTCCATCTGCTGGCTGGTTTTGTACCATCCAGGGCCATTTCTTGCTCTCAGGTATGAAATAAAAACCCATTTGGGCACCTTTCTTCCCACTGCTCTGTTGGGAGGTGAGGAGCCAGGTGCATTCCTGACCACATCTGATCTCCCTAGATACACTAGGAAATTTAAGACTTGAAGACATAGCAAAAGCCCCTTCTTGTTCATGACCCAGCATGTGTGATTCCCTCCCTGACATCATATGAGAGGGCTGGATCCAAAAATGTGCTGAATTTACCACTTCCCTGTGCATTTAACACAGTTTGGGTGCCAGCAGCAAACAGATCTTTTCTCTTAGTTCACAAAAAGCAGGCAACTGTGTCTCCTGGGTGGGAGTAGACGCATGGCCATCTCAGACCTTTGCTGGTGTCCAGGGAGCTTGGCCAGAGGTTTGTGCAGCCCTGCAGCACCTGACTGGGAGCAGGGGCTCATGTGGTGCCAGCCAAAGTGAGGGAAGCACCAAAATCCTGCTGGCAGCCAGGGAAGATGTGCACAATCTGGTGTAAGGAGGTAAAAACCAGACTTGTGTCACTTGTCCAGGACTGGGCTGGCTCAAGACTCGCCTCTGAGCATGGAGATAGTCAGTTCCCCTGGTCTCGGGGATGCACAGCTTTGGTGGTGGGGCCAGGCAGCGCATGGCTAGTGCAGTGGAGAGCTCAGTGACTTAAGACAGGAAATCCTCAGTATGTAACCACTGACCCGAAACACCCTGTTAGACAGGTTTGAAACCAAAAAATAAAATAAAAATCATCTGATGTGACAGCGACCCTGACAGTGTCAGGTAGTGAGAAGGGCGGCAGCAAGGGACTCCTGAGCTGCTGCCATGTCAATGCAGACTTGCAGGGTTAGTTGGTTATCCTGAAAATACATCTTCTATTTTGTGTAAATGGAAAATTAATTTGTTGCTGATCAAAGGTTTAGATCTTTGGAAAACATACCACCAGATAAGCTGAAGATTTATGCAATTCCTTTGTAATGTATTTTCAGTGAACACTTTATTGTTTGTGGAAAGGCCCCAAGGAAAATATGCGATTACAAAAATAACTGTGTTGAGTTTATTTAGCTTAAATTACAATAGAGTGCTTTAATGAGGCTTTTGTAGACATCATTAAAGGACACTATTAAAAAGTCTTCAGATGAGAAGCCTATCAGGCTAGCAAAGGGGAAGAAACCACAGGAGCATCTGGATTGTTCACATTCAGTTACAAATTTGGTTTCAACATATAAAAGTAAAAATCTTATTAGTGCCGAGTGGAAGCTAGAGCCAATGGAAGCCTTATTGTGTTAAGCTCTCTAAAGCTTCTTGCATTAAGGTGATTAAAAAAAAAAAAAGAGAGAGGAAGAGATAGTGATTGATTAAACTCTGGTTTTGGTGTGCTCTGTGTATCATACCAGGGCATGCAGTGCTGGGGTGAGGATGGTCGGTGGAGGAGGGTCCTTTTGGGGTGCCTTGACATGGAGGGGATTGCGGTGCCAGGCAGTGATGCTCAGGAACATCAGCGCAGTGTGCTGATCATCCCTGTGTTTGTGTGGTTCAGCGCTGCCAGAGGACATGGACAGGACAGCATGAGCTCATGGCCACACCTCACTGTCCAGCTCTGGCTGTGCACCAGAGGGTGCCAGCCAGGGTCAGACCTGGGTGAGTTGTCAACTCACTGGGTGAGTTGGTAGGAAACACAGAAAATTGTCTCTAAAATTAGCCGCAGTGCATATGGGCTGCATCTCCCCTTCTGTGTCAGCTGCTGCTGGACTCGATGGTGTTTTAAAAACCAAAGTCCTCCTTGCAGACTGACAGCACAGATCCTTACCCTTGGCTCTGCCAAAAATGAGTGGAAGGCAGCAGAGGTGACAGCAGGAGGAGTGGGTCTGTCACAGTTGGTCTCAGGCAGCAGGCACGTGAAGGTACAAATGGCAGCCCTGAGGAAAAGTGGAGGAGGCCAAGTTTTGGGATTAAGATCTGCATCTGGTGTTGGTCTCTCTGCCTCTCTGTCTATCCCATTTTTTTTTTTTACGTAAGACATCCCTGCTTCTAGCATTGAGAGCCGTGGGGAAGCATTTGCTGCCTTGCTTAAAAACAAAAAAAGAAAAAATAAACCTCATCCTTATTTCAAGTCCTGACCTCTGTTTCATGATTCACATTCTTCAAGGAGCCTTCCCCATGCCTTGGACACATCCTTGTGTGACTCTTGAAGAGACGGGCATTTGGCTGGGCAGAGTTGGGCTGTACCCTGCCACATAGGGTCATTTCCCTTCCCTGTCACTAACAACTTTTTGCAGTCATCTTGCCTTTCCCATCCAGTGTTTGTAAAACTGTGCCCTCTCCAGCCTGTTGTTCTACTGCTTATGTGTACTGCTTATGTTCTACTGCCTTGTGCCCAGGGACCACACTGGGCTCTTCCTGTGCTGGCGCTGGGGTGGGAGCACTGGCTCTGTCAGTGGAGATTGCTCTGCAAATTACAGGGTGAGCGTGGGACCGGAGCGGAAAAATACCACTGTAGTATCCAGTTCTGTATTTCTGTGGTCAGAAAGAGCAATGGGAAAGTCATCTATTATTATGCCTGTGGCTATGAGCCAGGATGGGCTTGGTGGTGGTGAAGGGGACCTGCAACCCCCCTGGTGCAGAACAAGCTGGTGGTGTGTGCAGTACAAGGGATGGTCTGCGTCCCTGTGGGCAGCATTTTGGGGTGGCAGAGTCTGAAGCCTCTTGTGACATCCCAAGGTAGCAGTGCTGTGCAGTGCCCTGGCATGCTGCAGCAGAGGATGCTCACTAAATAATTCAGAAAGGCAATTTGATCTGACATTCATCAGGGTAGTAGCCCGGTGACCTTGAGGGCACCAGTCTGCTGTTGCTGCATGTGGCTCTGCTGTGCAGCTCATTGCCATCAGCAGAGTCAACATTGTGGAACTCTATTGACTGACAGACAATCAATACATCAAGGTGATAAAACACAGCATTTATGAAAAATGGGCTCTTCCAATGATTTGTTAAATTAGCCGCAGGTATGAGTTTGTGCAAATGGCAGAAAGTTTAAAGTTGACTGCATTTGGGTGTTTATCATTAAAACTAGCAACAAAGGGAAGAAAGATGGTGCTACATTTACAAGCAGAGCTGTCCATCTTACACCCCTGCGTAGAAGCAGGGGCTTCCTGCTCTTGATCTTTATTTTAGTAGCTTTTTACTTCTGGTCATTTTCTTCATTGCTGGCAATTGTCAGCATCCATCCTTGTAATGATGCAAGTCCTTCACCTAACCTTTGATAATGTGCTCCACCAGCTCAGTATTCTCCTTGCTGCCTAATGAAACACCCATTTCACCTGCATAATGTGCACAATCCGTCAACAAATCTTGTGTGCCTTCTGGAGTTATTCCAATGCATGACCTTTTCACAAGCCTTGCAGTAGGTAACAATAATATGGAGCAATTGTCAGCAAACTGGCAGCTTTCAAAGCAGGAAGGCTCATTTCCATTTCCCTGAGACAGTTGTGTGTCCAAACATTACACAGCTTCTAATCTGATTTCTTGTCTCAGAAGACGCTGTTCGTTGGATTTTGTAGATATTTAGATTTGCAGGTATTGGAACAAGAAGTCTGTCAGGAGCGATGATGATCAGAGACGCTGCTTGGAGACACAAAGCTCCTCTGCTCGCAGCTAGCCCTGCAGCTGAAGTGTTACAGACATTGGTGTTTTACTAATCTTTTACTTCAGTCCATGATTCTCACACCCATTCTTCTTTGTGGATGAACTTAGACTGAACAGTTTGCGGTTCCTGGTGTGATCCCTTTGTGCAGATGATCAGTTGGCCAAGAAAGCCAAGCAGAACTCAGCTTGAGGATGGTTGGTTGTGTGGGGATGACACCGGCCCTGGGGTGGGATCATGTCAGGCTGGTGCAGGGTGATCAAAGCTGCTGTAGATGGTTGCACAGAGAGTGTTGTACAAGAAGTGTGGGGTTGGACACTCGTGCCATGTCAACCTTTCCCCTGAGGGCAAGGCCGGCTGACAGTCCTGCTCCTACAGCACTTGAAGCACGAATAGAGACTTTGCTCCAAAGTGTTTGCAGCTAAAGGGCTTTTCCTCCTTGAAAGTTAATGCAGGTAAAGTCAGGCATTTTTACTCATGTGTTGGGTGAAAATTAGTGCCTGCAAGATGTGCCCTATGGAGCAGGATGTGTTCCTTGTGCCATTTGTAGCCCCAAGTCACTGCTGCACTCTTTTAGGGATATGTTTCCAGGGAACATGCATAATTTCTGCTCTACAGCATTTCTGCTCAACATTATCATTTTATAAGCAGGCTTCTTTATTTGCTTTTGCCCAATTCAGTTTCATCTCGTTCCCTTTGTGTTGTAATTAACATGTTCTGAGTTCAAGAGGAAAAGTAAATTATCTTGGGGCCATGGCACATTAACCATAGAGAGGCAAGCTTGACAGCCTGCCTGCAGCACTGATTCAGGCTGGAAGAGGCAAAATGGGCCAGTTTAGGAAGCTGAAGGATCAGGGAAGATTTTTCCTACAAGTTCTTTGTAGTTGGACGAGTTGAAGGAGACCATCCTCAGCACTTCAGCCATCTCCAGCAGAAGCCCCTGCTCTATGAAAGGAAGGTCTGATCTGGCTGGATGGATGCACTAAGAGTCAGTGCTCTGCTCTTGAACTTGCTGCTCAGACTTAATTTAAATGAAAAAAATAAGAGAGTTCAGATCTCTGCACATTCTTGGTTTGTCCCACTTGGCCAAGTAACTTGGGGAGGCTCTGGGTGGGAGCTGGGCTGGTTTGTCCCAGCTGAAGATCTCACCCTTGAGATTTTGAGTGTAATTCCATGTAATTAAACCTAATTTATGAGCCTTAGTAATAATAATTCAAGTCATTTTAGGCTGCAGAAAGACTCACAGCTGTAGTTTCTGCATCCTCCTGTGTTCTGTAAACATAGTTAATATTGCCAAAATCAAGGGCTGTGAAATCTGGAGTCAGGCCTCGAAATTCAGGAGCATGCAACAGAACGTTAAGGAAACTTCCCAGTCTGACCATTCACAAGACTCTCTGGGAGTCACACTCCCAAGGCCAGAGACTTTGACTTCTGGGACTAAAGTCCCTTCACAGCAGCGGCTCCAGTGAGCCAACGGGAGCCCCACTTGGCTTCCCCGCACACCCCACTCACAGCCAGACAACATTTCCTCACCAGTTCGGCCCCAGGTTTCCCATAGCAGAGTCTTAGCTGTCCTGTTCCATAAAGCCATTTATTTCCGGAGCAGCAACACAGACACAGCCCGAGCTGGTGCCTCCGAGAAGAACCCTCCAAGAAAGGAACTCCTGGGCTTTCATCCTCTCACAGTCTACCCAGGCTCAAGTCTCGCTCTTCACCTTTAGTTGTCTTCGGCTCCTGCTCTCCTCTTCCTGTCCATCCACCTTACTGGCATCACTGGTCTTTAACTCCTTTGTTACCCAAAAAGTCGGCAATTCCCAGCTCCTGCAGTGTCTCTCAGTATCTGTTTACCTGGCTGGCATCCCCCATCTTCATGTCCTTTGTTATCCCAAAGGTTGGGAGCTCACGGCCTCTTGTATCAGGGTCCTGCCCAGAGTTTAAAGTGCATTTCAGTCTCCATCTCAATCTGCAGTTTGTGAGCCCAGCTGCCTGGACCAGGTGCATTCCTCAACAAGAAGCACTGTGTGTTGGGAAAATTTTATTTGCTTTCTGTGGGGTTTTTTTGAGTCCACAGAAACTGGTTTTTTGAATTTCACTCACTTTTTGCAAGTGCTAAAAACTGAGAAGTACGCTGTACTCCAGCTGACTCGAATTATTCATTTGTGACCACCGAATTCCCAAACAACGGACTGAAAGAACAGCAAAAGAGATTTGGCAGCGTAGCTCCTTCTCTGCATTTTCTTTTCCAAGGGGAAGGAAACACGGGGGAAAGATGCTTAGTATCCCTGTTGAGGTGCTGCATTCCTGGGGCTCGCAGTACTCACCTGAGACACACATAAAAGGGTGTGAATCGTTCATCTGTCGCGGCCGCGTGAGAGAAAATGTATTAAAATATGCAGCAAAATGCCACGCTAATAGCTTGTATTTCCCAGAATGTTTAGCCCTGCTGGTCACAAACATGCTGCATCTGAAAACCAGTAGGGAATCACAGCAAACGACTGTAGAAGATAATTAAGAGGGCATTGAAAGCCAGGAGAAAAACGATACGTTGCTCAGAGGCATCGGATCATTGCGTTAATAGCCCACGTACCTAAGAAGCGGTGCCTGAAGTTTGACAGCAAGTTGAGGTTCAGTCAGCATCAAATAAGGGGGGAAGGATAATCAGTGTCTTCACACCATTCAGTTTGGGCTGCTGGTATGGAGCCAACTCTTTGAAACACGCAAGTGAGCGAGGAGGATTTTTTTCCCCTCTCCGTTGCCTAAGCCGCCTACAGGATTTATTGATTTCGGAGAGTGGGCTGATTTCCATGTAAATAAAGGGGCGGGTGGCCGGGCCGCGGCGCCGGTCCGGGTGGTATGCGGTGACTTTGGCTTGCTGACATCATTGTTCATTAACATGCAGGAGAGGAGAGCAATGCAACAGCAGAGCCCCGCGCCGCTCCCGCGCCGCCAATTATTCTCTACGGGCTGCATCGCTCCTCGTTAATGCCTTGCGCTCGGCGAGCAAATTGGACATCCTCTTGCCACCTTCAAGGGTCAGTTAGTGAAAGGCAGGCTGGAGGGGGAAGCTGCTGGATTCATTCGGACTGGGAGCAGAGAGGGAGGCACCCTCTGGAGCCGGATTTCACAGCGAGGCAATTGACGGGAAAGCTTCAGACGCGGGGCAGGAATGGCACGTTTTTCCGGGGCAGGTTTCCTTTGGGAACACTCCGCGGTCAGTGCGTGCCTGCTCTGAGAGGCTCCGACAAAGCCCCGAGCGGCGGCTCCGCTGGCGCTGGGCAGAGCCGGGAGTGAGGGATGCTTTATGGCACTGCGGTGCTCCAGCTGGTCCTGCGAGCAGCCCTCCAGCCCAGAGGCACCGGTCACAGCTAGGACAGCTGGGCAGCACGAGAGATTCTTCCCTCCCGCACTGTCATTGCCAGTGGGAACAGGTAAGGAACTTCCTTTGGCTAGCGACTTCAAATTTGTCGTGGATTTTTGGGAGAGATAGAAGGTAGAAGGGAGGAGGAGGAGGAATAAGGAGCATTCCATGGATGCACGGAGCTGCGTAATAACTTTGCTCAGTGTGCTGGTGGTGGTGAGCTGTGAGGGGCTGTGCTGTTTTTCCAGCCTTTGCTGTTCTCTGTGTTTATGGATGTAAAAGGTTAATTCTTAAATTGCATTTCTGCAGCTGCAGGATATCAGGGAGAAATGCTGATGCTATTGTAATGGACTTTTCATTTTAAAAATAATCAGGAAGGCTCAGCTGACTCTAGTAGGAGTTAAAAAATCCTCATCTCTTGGTGTTAATTGTATTGCTCTGGTAAATGCAGCCCCTAGAAGCACATTTTCTGCATGCAGGCTGGGGCTGTGAATGAGGACATTGCCGTTCGGATGTTTATTTTGGTGGTTTTGCCTTCCTGAGAATAGAAAGTTTTAAAGTAATCTTTCTAAGTCCTTGTTGTTCTTGCCAGAATGCCAAACTGTAAACCAACCTAGAACTGCAACCTGGGGGTTCTGTTTTTCAGTGCAATCTTTTCAAGTCCAATTTCCTTTTTTTTCTCGTCCCTTGAAGGAACATTTTAAGCAGATGTGGCACAGACATGACCTGTGACCATGGAAAGATTTTAATCCGGTTGCTCTTTGTTTTCTAGTCATGATTCCTTGGCGGTGCTCAGCAGTGATTGAATCTTTTCGAGCAGTTGAGGATTAGTGCTGGACAGAATAATGCCAAAATAATTATTTGCACCAGATGCAGTGTCATCCTTTCAGTTTTAGCTCTCTTATCTTGTAACTTATCTGACTTATTTTCATTCGGCGATTATTTCGCCTGCTGTGGGAGCACTTACATGTCTCGCATCACTGCATTGTGTTTATAAGGGTGCCAGCTTGAGCCTGTGATAAAGATTTGTGAAGTAAAACTGTCTGCAGCTAACAAGATTATGTTTTGCTTCATATTTTAATCTTCTCCCGTTGTGTGTTTTCTGCCAGCCAGACTCGGTTTAACAGAATGACCCAGCCTTGTGTGTTTGCTGTTGGCAGCATGGCTCTGGCTCAGCCAGCACAGGCACAGATCAGGCTGGCAGTGTTTGCTTTCACAGGCAGGTCAGTATTGCCTGCTTCATGGGACACTGTCTGAGCCTTAACATTTGAAATAGTGACAATTTTCAGCCTAGCTCATCTTGCTTCTGAGCACTTTGCCTGTCAGCCAGGTTTTTTCCTTCAGGATGTATGGCCTGGATATACTTGGATTGAAGCATGTTTACTGGTTCCCGTGGTTTCTGCTTGTCATGCTGCAAATACAAACTGGTGAAGGCCCTTAAAATAGCATGTACAGCCCTGGGGCAGGTCTCTGGGAACTCACTTAGCTTAGCTAGTCTGGAGTGATAGGTTGCAAGCCTGGAATGGGATGGGGGAAAGAGACGGGCAGGAAGATAAATACTGCCTGTGGAGAGCCCAGGGTTATTCAAACTTGAGAAAACAGTGAAGATCTGCATGCTGAACAGTGACAGGTTTCTCAGTGGAGAGCTGGGTTTGGATCCAGGGTTCTAGAACCCCAGGCTTGGAATTTCCATCATTCAGTTAAGAACAAAGCAGAAAGAACCTCCTTCTATACAGCTCTGCATCTTGTTAGGCTGAAAAGCTACGCAATGCTATCACTAAAATCTGACAAGATAACCCTCAGGGTAGGCAGCACTTTGTCACACAGACTCACGTTGGCTCTTGGATGGGGAGCCCAGAGGGAGAGTTTGTCAGGGGCCTGCTGTGCCTTCTCCTCCACTCCCTCCCCTGCCCCAACCCCATCAGCCAGGGGCCCCATGGGTCTCTGGGATCCTTGGGGTTGGAGCTGTCCTGCCATGGGGGACACCAAACCCTCTCGGGTGTCCACAGTCCCTGCATCTGCCCATCCTGTACCTTCTTCTGCCTTTTATAATCATGAGCTTGGCTTCAGCATTGTTTGCCCACCAGCTTCAGGGTTGTTACTGCTGCTGCTGAGCCCATTCTTCTCTTCAACTTGTAAACTAGTGGTTTGCATTTTTTCTCCATGACCAGGGAAAAATATGTGGTTGTTATTGTTTCTGTATGCTAAGAGCTGGACCTTTAAGGGGAAAAAAACCAACCCTAATATAAATATGCTGAGAGTAGCGGTAAGCCTGAGAGCTGGCAGGCTGCCTCCGTCATCTTGGATGTGAGGGAGCAGCCTGTTGGATTCCTTTTCTCCTGGTAGCATGGGTGGGAAACAGGCTGGGGCTCACTGCAGCTTCTTTTGCCTCTTATCTCTCTCCCCTTTGCTTGATCTGCAGCTCACATAGGTGTAGCACTTTGCCCTCTTCTGTTTAACCTCTTTTTATGAAAAAAATTATTGAATCTTCTGCAAAATATCCTGAGAGATCCAAGTTGAGAGTTCTTCTGAGACCTGCTGAGTTATTAATATCCTTTAATTTAGCTAACTCATCTTTATGTATCAGAATTTTCACAGTTCATGTCAGAGGTTGTGGCTCATGGGAGCAGCCTGGCAGTGTGGTTCAGGTCAAGAGGGTGTTTCAACACCCTGCAGCTCTTACCCAGCTCACGAGAAGAAACTGGAGCCCAAGCAGGGACCTGTGTTCATTGCAGAGCACTGGGGTGCACCCCCAAAATGGCCTGTGGTGCACCCTAGATCCCCCACTGTGGTTTAGCCACAGGTTGAAAGGCTGGTCGTGCTTTCATTCTCATCCAGGGATGTTGCTGCAAGGTCTGGCCACAGCTTTGATCTGTGGTTCTGTGATTCCTTGTTTGCCTAAGGGGGCACCAGACAGATCAGATGAGGAATTTGGGGGGTTTGTGCATTGTGTTGTGTTTTGTCCTAATTTCTTGGTCTGCCTCTGGTGTGCTGACGGTTGTTGTCTGCCATGTGGTGCCTAAGACCACAGCAGGATTGGGAGCAGCCTGGAGGCTGCCTCAGGCCATGCCTCAGTGAAGCAGTGATATGGGGACAGGGCAAGTGGGAACCCACGGGGAGATGTTCTACCTGCTTTTGAATGGGATGGTCCTGATTTGTGATGGAAACAGAGCAAATGGAAAATCCTCAAAGGCAGCTCTTGCTCATATTTGGCTGCAACTGGCAGTACTGGAGATAGTTCTTTTTTTATTCTTCCTTTTTTTAATTAAGCAAGAATAGCTTTTGCATTGGTAAAGGATGAGTTTTTAAAATAAAATTAGTCTCCAGCCTGGACAAATCAGCTAGAGAGGAGAATTTTTCCAGGAGTGGAAATGGGCTTCGTCATAAAAGCTTCAATGCCATCCTGGATACCTTCACAGCTGCTGCTGTGGGCACTGCAGGGGTCAAGGGGGAACTACACATAAAACAACACTGTAAAGTTGACTTGCCTTGAGCAAATTGAGTGGGGAGACAAGAGAAGATGGATGGGGAAGATGGAGAAGAGTCTGATTTGCAACTCCTCCGTCCTCTCAGTGTTTCCCCACCTCCTGCAGACCTTTATGGAGCTGGGTGGCTAAAAGTTCTCTTCCCATGGCCTTTGGGATCTGGGGGACTTGTATCTGTAGGATGCAACCAGTTTGGTTGCTGGATTATTTCTCTCCTCCTTGGTTTCCTGGCATTACTGTTCTGCCAGCTCTGTTGCTACCACCTGATGTTGATCTTCAAGCCAGCTGTTCCCACAACAGGTTGTGTCAAGTGAGTGTTAGCATCCCTTGACTGTCCTTGCAGGGCACCAAGGGCCTCGTCTTCAGACTTTTAGTTCCCAATGTTGTAGGTACTCGTGTCTACTTCACCTCCTCCTGCACCACAGTGGGCAGGTAAAAGCTTTTGCTAAGCTTCCTTTTCAACCCAGGTAACACAGTCTTTGCAGTTCATTCCCACTGATAGGTTGGGGTTTTTTTCAGCTGCAGTGACTGGAAGAGCTGGGAAGTTGCAGAAATGTTTTGTTTGGAGAGATGCCCTCTTGTCACTGAACTCCATGGGACCTGAGGCCATGGGCAGCAGCTGGTTGGGGGCTGCTGGGACCGTTTAGTTCAAAATACAGTGTTAGAGAAGATGGAGAAAGAGGCAGAACTTCAGCCTGAACTGTTTTGAGCACAAAAGCTTGGGGCTTGTCTGATGTTTAGGAAGTCTGTGGGGAAGCCACAGCTGGGTGCTGCCTGTGGTTGCTCCATGCATCAGTTTCCCTGTGCTGGAGAAGAGCTGCTGGACTCTCCCTATGGCAGTGAAGGACTGTGTTAATTTTTCCATTTAGGTAAATGTTTGCCCTGTCTGTGAGGTCTGGAGAAACGGGTCTGTATAGCTGGAGCTCACTTGGGATGGGAAGATGCCTCATTAACTCTCAAATGAGGGGAGGAGATAACAGGCAGGGATATTAAGACACCCTTGTTAAGAGACTCAGAGGTCATATGAGCTGCCCCAAATCCTGAGCCTCTCTCTTTCTCAAGAAGTCTTGGGATTTTGTGATTTACTGACTGATGGCTGACTCAAAAGCCTTATTGCAGTCAGAATGATGGCATGATGGTGGGAAGAGATCAGGCTGCTGTGTATGTCTTAAGCCAAATGAGAAGGGAATTGTCCGTCTGCATTTACACACCCCATCCGAGCAGAGCAGCCAATTGCATTTTGAGGGATTCCAAATCTTGCATGTTAATGTGTGCACAAATGCATGCAAATCCTGTATTAGGGAGCACAGCAGAGGCATCACATGGCCCTGCAAGGCCATGTTTTTTTTTCTGTCTGGAGATGGAGGTGCTCCCTGATACAGCCCATTTATCTCCATCCCAGAAGAAACAAGTGAGAAGCAGAGATAAGCACCCACTGGTGGGTGATAAGGGCTGTTTACCAAGTTCCTTCTTTGTCTGAGAGGAATTTTAACATTTCTGCCACAATTTTAAACTCTGCTTTCATTCCTACTGTTGCTGGGAGGTGTTGGTCTCTGCCTTTCCTCAGAATATCTGCAGATCCCAGCCTGGGCACGCTTTGCTTTGGTGCTGTTTGCTGTGTTATGTTCTGCATGCCCACCCACTAAACAGGAAGAGAAGAGCCCTGTGGCCAGGAGCTTTTCCTGCAGGCAGGGGTATGCTGCTGTCAACATCCTAGGGAGTCCCATCCTGCCTGTGCACCCCAAAGCCTGACACATGCAGGGATGCTGGGAGAGGCCAGCTTACCTGGCTCCTTTGCTGAAGCTACACACCTTTGGCAAGGACCCCCTTTGCCTTGGTGCTGGTTTTTCACAGCAGGGAGACCTCACGTCTCTTCAGAAAGCTGGGGTCATGTTTGCAGCTCTCTCCAGAGCCTCTTGCACAGCACTAGTGTTTTCAGCGTGGTTTAGATTATTGTTGGTGCCATTGCTGAGATGAAGGGGCTGTGGGAGCCTGCAGAGATAGCAGAGGCTGTGCTTTGCTAACAGGGATGTACAACAAGGGACTGCCTCGTCCCGGAGACCTTGCAGGTCAATTGGTTTTCTATCAAGATCTTTGTAGGTGGACTGAGGCTGGGAGTGTACTTACTTCTGCATCCCAAGCAAGAGGGACTTAGAAGCCAGGTTCTCTGCTTGGTGTGTTGGGTCCTCTTTGCTTCAGATTCCCATTGTGTGCCTGTTTTCATCCGTAGAGAGAAAAGGGCTGGCATGGGGTGGTGGGTCTATTTGCACCTTCCTCCTGCACCAGTGTGTGGGTAGGGATGTGACTGGGAATGGGCTTAAAGTCTCCTCTGAGGAGACAACTTGCCCACTGTGCCAGGAGCACCATGTAAAAGCAGCCAATGCAAAATAAAGCACATCCATCTTGTAACTTTGCTGGCCTTGAGGAGAAGAAATTTTTCGGTCTGTTTTTGAGACATTGCTGCTTTGTACCATGTGAAGTAAATTCAAGGCAAGCTCTTTTCCAGCTAAATCTGACACCAGGAAATGTTCTTTTTCTCCCCATCTGCTTCCTGCTGTCCTGGCCCTGCTACAGGGCAGCTCTGTGCACAGCTCCGTGCCAAGCAGCCCTGCTGATGCCCCCCAGCCCGTGCCTCCCGCAGCAGCCTGGCTGCCGGCTGGCTCCCGCTTGCCTTTCCTCCCTGTCCACAAGCTACAGCTGCTTAAAAGCTCCTTTATTCACCCTCCGTGCTCAAAGCCAGTCATGCTGTCAGCCATCCTGGCATCCTTGTTTCCTCCCCAGTGCTGGTGATATCTCTGAGTCACCAGGGCAGGTTCTTCCCCGAGACAAACTTGCAGACCTGGGATGAGAGCAAAATGGAAAGGCTCATGAATGAAGACGGAATTTCCAGACAGTGATTGGTGTTAATTTATTCTTGCTTAAAAAGAAACAGCTGCCTGCGCTCTTCTTAAGTTGTGCGAGGCTGCACAGGCAGCAGAGGTTGTTGTTGCTGAGGCCTTGGTGCTGATGAGGCTTGGCCAGAGCCAAGCTAATGGGTTTCCCTTTGGAGGAGGTGCCACCCCACCTGGGCTGTAGCTCCTTGTCCATGCTAAGGTGTGTGACACACCGATGTGCTGATCATCTCCAGGCTGTGCCGCGCTTCCCACAATAGTGACTAATGAGCTGCTGCTGGCAGGAGCAGCCAGGCAGGCTGCCAGCCATGGCCCTGCTCCTCTCCATCACCCACCAGCTCTCTGCTGTGGCAGGGGCACCCACATTGTCACTGCGGTCACTGCAGGCACAGGTGAGCGCTGACACAGTCATTGTCTTGCTTTGTGCTGCTCTGCTCTGAATGCAGCAGGGGAAAATGGGTTTTTCGATTTCATCTCACATTTGAAATGTACATTTTGATATTAAATTTTTACTATGGGGAATTATTTTTAATTATAGTGAGCTGGAAGATGATAAAATAAAGTTGAGTAAGTGAGACCTATGTGAAGAAGTCATGGAAACCTGATCATAGAAAGACACTCCTAGGACACTGGGTATTGTTCCCATGAAACAACATATCCTAATGTAAAGAAAATTGTAATTGAAGCTGTTAATCATCTGCTTTTAATGAGGAGGAAAAAGCTGAATGTCTCAGAGGCAAGATCTCGAATTTTGTACAGTTTGCCTGGGGAGGTGGCAGAAACCCCATGCCTGGATATCATCAAGTTTTAATGGTGAAAAGTTGTCCTGGCTTGGGGACGTCACTGCTGAGTAGATAGACTACCTGTGTTGTTTTCATCCTTTGCTTTTCTGACCAGGGAAGCCACTCACCGACAGTACTCACTTGCCTGGAATGGGGCAGGAGGAAGGGTGGGGTAAACCAGCTTCCTGACCCAGTCCTCAAGCTCCTGGCTGTATGTGGTGTGAGCTGGGGGCAGGGGGGGGAATGGTGGGAGTGATCTCTGGGGTCTGTCTGATCATACATCTCACCTATTCACTCTTTGACACTGTTATTACAGGTCCTGATTTATTTAATTTATTAAAAGCCAAGACCTCTGATGCTCTCCTGCCATCTCCCATCTCCTGAAGGGGGTGTGTCTAGAGTGGGAAGGAGGAAGCAGCCTGTGGGCTGGCTCTTTCCCCATTGTAATGTTCATGCTCCCAGTGGACTGTTGGGTTTGTTCCCCTTTAAAGCTCATGATCGATATCCCAAAAGTTAAAATTTGGCTAAGTCCTAAACTCCCTTAGAATAGCTGTCTCTAGTGCCAAATTGGGGCTCTATGAATTATTCTTAACATCTTGTTGCCTATTGAGCTGCTTTTAATCGTACCGTGAAATGAGATGGAAACAGCAATGATACCAGTGACTTTGCTGAGGCAGAGTACCCCTTCCACACCCTTCCATGGTAGCTGATTAATTAAAGTATTCACATGAAATGGTTCCTTGATTATTTTTTAAAGAAACAGCCAGAGGTGATGCCGAGACTCCCCAACTGGATGCAAACCAGACGCTGGGGTGTGTGGGGGTTGCTGTGTGGTTTAGATCTGATGAAAGGCAGGAAATGGGAAAATCTGGCAAATCTCCCTGGCTTGACTTAACGGAGCCTCTTGATTTTTGCTAGAGTGCATTTTTTGTGCTGTAATGGCCAAATGGAAATTTAGACTTGAAGCTGGATCTGAGCACTGCTATGCTTAGCTGGCTTGTACACAGCAGTGAAAGAGAAGGAAAGGTGTTTAAAAATTCCAGCCCCCAGGTTTAACTATTGCTTCCCTCTGAATTTCTTTGCTTTGCCACAGAGCAGAGAAACCTGCAACGGCAACTGTAAATTTTCCCTTGCTTTTTGTGTGGTACCTTATTATTTCTGTGATGTCTCCCTTCTGCTACCCAAGTGAAACCTTATCTCATTCCTCAGAAGTCAGTGGTGCTTCATTAGTGCAAATTAATTCAGAATCCTGTGTGGTTGCTTTAAAATAGATACCGTTGACCCAGCCTGTGGAAGAGTTTTCAGAAATAGAAGCCAATTTATCAGCACTCCCTTTAACCTCTTTGTCGGGGGATGTTTTCTGCCAGGTTTGTCCTTCACTGTTACTGTGGTGAAGGGGTGTGATGATTAGAGGGATGGAGCACCTGTCCTGTGAGGAAAGGCTGAGACAATTGGGATTGTTCAGCCTGAAGAAGAGAAGGCTCTGTGGTGACCTTATCAGCCTTTCAGTACCCAAAGGAGCCTACAGGATTGCTGGAGAGGGACTTTTTACAAGGGTATATAGAGATAGGACAAGGGGGAATGGATTTAAACTGAAACAGAGTAGGTTTAGACTGGATATTAGGAAGGCATTCTTTACTGTGAGAGGGATGAGGCCCTGGCACAGATTGCCTGGAGAACTTGCAGGTGTCCCATCTCTTGAGGTGTTCAAGGCCAGGCTGGATGGAGCTCTGAGCAGCCTGGTCTAGTGGGAGGTGTCCCTGCCCATGGCAGGGGATGTTGGAACTGAATGATCATTAAGATTCCTTTCAACCCAAACTATTGTATGAATCTATACTGTCCTTGCAGCCCTGCAGATAAAAGCTCAGGCTCAAGCCTGTGAAGAAAATGTGTCACAGACCACAAGCTGCAGGAACAGCCCCTTTAAAGAAGTGTTAAGAAAACTGATATTTGCAGTAAATTAAGCTAATGCCTGTCGAATTGCAGCCTGTGGGCTGTTCTTTCAGTTCTTGTTCTTTCCTTCCTGTGCCGCTGAGCTGCAGCGTGTGCCACTGAGCCAGGTGGTTAAGATTCCATTGTAGTGTGACTGTGGGTTTTGTAGCCTCCCTTAATTTAATTTAGTTTTATGTGTTCAGACTGTAATCAATTTTTATGCTACTTTAATAAGCAAATTTATGCTATCAGCGGGCTAAAGAGACTTGTCATTCGCAGCTTCCCAGTCAATCCACTATTTCCCATTTTAGCGAAGTGCTCAGTTGTCCTAAATTCGGTAATGACTCTGCAATTCTGGCTGGCATGTCAACCCCCGCCAGGCAGGTGCATGCCCTGTGCCTGTGCTGGCCCCTGGAAATACTCTTTGTGGTGCAGTAAAGGGACAAGTAATTGCATATCCCCAAACATTGGGCAGTCTGACTCAGATGGATTGCCAGGTGTTGTTACAGCAAATACGGATTTTTATTTTCTCCTCATAAGAGAGACAAATCCTGTGTTAGAAAATGCCTGAGCATAAGAAAGGGTTGAGTTTAGTCTCTGCAGGCCAGCAACTGGCAGGAATCACTTTCTTGTTTAAAGCACTGCTCACTGGGGCATCTCTTTTTGTCTCTCCTCACCTTACAGGAAGATTTGCCTTCACTGTAAGTGCTCCCAGGAAGAGCACGTTGTAACAGTTATGCCTCTGGAGATGGAGAAGACAGTCACGAAGCTCATGTTTGACTTCCAGAGGAATTCAACTTCTGACGACGACTCAGGCTGTGCTTTGGAGGAGTATGCCTGGGTCCCCCCTGGACTGAAGCCTGAGCAGGTAATGATGACACCACCCAGTTACCAGAAAATAATTGGGTTTGCATGTTCTTTGGAAATAGTTTCCCTGCTTTTTCTTCTAGGGTGCAAGCACATGTTGCATGTGGCTGTTTCCAGGTGCCCTAGAGAGACTTGCAGGGACAGGTCTGGTCTGAAAGCACAAATGGAACAAAATAGACATGTGATCCTTGCAGGACCTGTGGTTTTCTGCGTATGTGGATGTAATTGGTAATTGAGAGGGGGGGGGAGACAAAATACCTCCAGGATGGGATTTCTTGTGGCTGTGCAAGGGAAAGGATACAGACGTATCTAATGTTTCACTGGGAAAAAAGCAATGGGACTCCAGTGTTTCCCAGGGACTCAGTGCTTGTGTTCTGCCCTCCTGGACTGCTCTTCTCTGTCATAAGTCCAGGGCAGACAGTCAGCTGGTAGATTAGTCTGAAAAATGGGCCAAAAGCTTTGTGGTTTGGGTTTTTCAAGCATGATGTTTATGCCTTACTGGAAGGAATAGCTTAAATAAAGCTCAAGTCTCTTGGTATAGGATTGAGTGGGATGGATAGACCTCAGTGTGCTGTGTGGAGCATGCATTGATTCTGCTCCTTCCAGTTTACATGATTCCTTTGATTTTTATGCTGGTTTTTTATATGTTCAACTCAGAACTTAATTTGCAGTGGAGATTGCAAAATTAGCTTAGCCTTGATAATTGCAGTATGATATGATATGGCAATAATATTAAACTGTGTAAGGAGGCTAGGAGAGGGTGGAAAGCTTTCATTCTTACTGCCATAGTTGCTGTCCTTTACTGTGTTTTCCTGTGCTTTTATTCCTGGCTTAGAAATTTCCTGAAATATTTTGGTACCACCCGTAGGCTATAAATATTATCTGTCTGATTAGAGAATCTAGTTGTTTGGTGGCTTGTTTCTTTTTCTTTTCCTTGTCTTTATAAGCCTCTCTCAGTGCTCACTTGTAACTCCACAGCACTTTGTGTTTCATTTGGTGCCATCCAACCATGCAAATCAGGCAGCAGCCTTGTTTTCTGTCACCTTCCTTATGTCAGAGGCTCTCTTTTTGCCTCATAGGAGGTACAAGATGTGGGGTGTGGAGAAATGCAGATGGTTCTGAAGTAGCTCTGCTGGTCCTTCATGCTGTGGCAACATGAACCACTTGGGTTTGAGGCGTCCCGTTGGAGGACCATACCCAAGTTGGTGCCACCTGCTGTCATTGCTGTTTTCTGTCCAGGCATGTTGGCAGTTTCTGGAGCCCAAGCTGGCTCATGTTCCTGTAGCTTTGGGTGGAAATACAGGTATTTAGTGACAGGTGGCACCTGACCAGGTAGCCATGGTCTTTAATGAGTACATCATGGCATGAGCAGTGATTGAAACCCACTTTCAGCATCGTGGTGACATATTTCAGGAGACCTGTATGCTTCTTTGATCCCTCAGGTGCTCTTTAAGTGTGGCTTCAGGGAGTTTGGGTTGCCCAGGAAGAAACAGAAGTCCATTAGCTCTATCTGTAGCTACTGACATCTCATGCATTACCCAGGTTAATGTATTTTTAGGTTCTTCCAGCATCTATTTCTTGCAGAGGTCATGGTGCTCCTCAATCCAAATGCTCGTTTTCTCATTACACTCCCCAGTCTGCATCACTGGGCCTTTCAGCAAATTTGCCACTTCAAACCTGTCTCTATAATCACTATGGAGATGAAGAGCAGCCATAAGCAGAGCCAGAGACAGGCACTGAAATCCATCCAGCAAAGCTCATCTGCTAGCCCTTTCATGAGTTTTCATGTGTTAGATGAGCCACTAAGATGACAAAAGCGTTGTGTGACTTCCCTGGGCTGTGCAAGAGCCACACTGCAGGGCTGGGGGTTGTCCCTGGGTGAAGAGCAGCATCCTGAATTTCAAGGAATCATAGAATGGTTGTCCTGTGGCTGTGGATGCCCCACAGTGCTGGAGGGGCCATTTACTTCCCATGGGGGTAGGAGACACCTCTGCAACAATTCACTGGGGCCGTGTAAGTCTGCAGACATATGTGTGCCTTTTTGGTCAATGAGTCAGGTGTGTGCACGTGATGTGGAGCCTCTGCAAGGCTGGTGCCTGCCATGGAGCAGCTGGTGGGCTCTACTCTGACTGAGGGTACTGCTGTCAGGCTGGGGGGAAAATAACAGGCAGGGAATTTTTCTCTTCCTCCTGCTGTTTTGCTGATGATTTTTTTTTTTTTTTGGATGTGAAACAGATAAAATGAAACAACTTCTTCTGCAATATTCTACCTTATTAAAATCTCTATGCAGTATATGAACTGGGGAGGTAAGTGTTCCCCTGAAAGACTAATGCAATTTTCCTATTTTACTTGGATGACAGCCTTCCTACCTTGCTGTTCTTGGGAGACAGCACTCATGTCTCACTCAACACAGCAATTTAGAGGATTTCAGTGGGGAGGAGCTGGCCTGCAACATGACATTGTTTTTTGGCAGTGTCCACACATCATTTCAGTATTTGGAGAGTCCCTTCATCCAAAGCTTAAATTATTGTCATCTAGATGGGAACCGACTCAAACCTATAAGGTCTCACTGTATTCCTGGACACTAACTCAGGCATCAGCTGGTCTGTGGTACCTGTCACTAGTGAAAATCATGTTGGTTACTCAAAGCCCAGTACTAAAGACAAAAAAAGCATTGGTCCAGTGTGCACAGATACTGATCCAAACATTGTAATGAGGAGTGGAGCTGGACATTATCCCTTATATTATGGCTCATCAGTGTGTAAGACTACAAAGGGCTTGACTCAAAAGCCATAAATGCAATCTATTTCTAAATATGTTTATAACACAGGCATTAGGATAGTAATTTAAAAATTGATAGCACCCCTGAATTAAGGTATGATGAAATTTTTTCTGGTAAACCAACTAAAATGTATGACATGTCTGCTCAAGAAAGAGGGGTGTAAACTGGTAGGACACTGGAAATGTTATTTCATTGGGGAGCCTACATGAGCTTAGTTTGTCCAACTTAGCAAATTTAGAGGTTATGATCCCTCCCTGTTCATTAGAGGGGGAAAAGAAGTTATCCAAGCTCCAACTTTAGCCCAAGAATGTAGACATGAACTGTCTCAAAATGCATTCAGGCAGGAAATTGGAAGAGGTTTGAAACCATCCGAGGTGTAAGGCTCAGCGACAGCCTGCCAGCCAGGAGAGTGACAGGAAAAACCCAGGACTGAGCTCCATAAATTACAATGGGATAAGGAAATAGGGTTTCTTGTAGCTGCAATTAGCTACACAGGATGGCCAGGAGGCTTCTGTGGGGTCTAATCCCACTTGGATTGGACCTTACAGCAGAAGAGGGACTTCTCTTCTGGAAGATAGGGATGCAGATGGGAATGGCAGAGGTGGCCTACAGAAGCAGGGGACATGGGCTTTGAGAAATGCTCTTTTTTTCTGTCTGCAGTTTAATGGTTGGATAAAGAAATAAGTGTCAAAGTCTTGAAATGGGCAAACACCTCTAGAAGTGTGTCCTCAGCAAAGCAAAATCCCAGACTGAGCCTGGCTGCAGAGTCGGAGGAAGACATCTTTGGGAGCCAGTTTGTTTGCTGGGGCTGGCAGTCCGATAGCTGATCCTCCTTGCACTGACATAAGTTTGAGGGCAGATGCTTGAAAATAGGTCCTTCTGTGATGTGTTTTTCACATTTTTAGGCAAGGCATGTATAAATACATGTGAATGTGCAGCCTTGAATTCCTTGGGCCTGTGGTTTGGAGAAATCCAAAGGGGTTATAACATGCCAGCTTGAATTTCTGAATACAAGAGATTTTTTAGGATTTCTATCTTTATTATGTCTCAGTAATAGGAGCAGCTGGTTATGGGCAGAAATTTCCAATTAAACAAGAGATGGGGCTCTACTTCAGCTGCGGTGTAGTTTTTTGTATGGCATGCCAACATCTGAGAACCTTACATGTGCCGTAAGAACTTAATTCCCTCTTGTTGTCAACACAGTTGCTCTGGTTGAGTCCCTTAAAAAGTTATGAAAATCTCATCTGAGCTAAAATTATCAGCATGAAGGTTCAGGGGACCATTTTTCTCTAAGGCAGCTGTTAGAGCTTGGACCTCAAGAGCTTTGCAGTGGTGTGAAACTTGTAGCTGTCACAGGGAACTTATTCAGGGTCTAACATACACATTAATCCCTCTTCTGGATCTTTTGCAAGACCTGTTGCAAGGGCTTGAGTTATAAAACCTCTAAATTTCATCAGTTGCTGTTCAGGTCACAAAGTGAGCAAAGGAGAATGGAGGTGAACCTACACTGAACATGCCTTTACACCTTACATAAAGATTTTCACCATTCTGGTGAGGTAGAAAGTACACTATCTGGGCCAGCCTGCTCTGGGGTGTGTGTCTCACTTGTGCCTGTGTGTCACAGTCGTTGTACCATCTTGTTCTTTCTTGAGCCCTCTGAGTTCTGTTTTACTGTTCTACTCCTCAAGAAGTCTTGCATGAGGCAAGGAGTAAAACAGACCAAAGTGACCCCATCCCCCAAACCTGTATAGTAATGGGGAGCAGACAAGCTAATTTATTACTTAGTAGAGGATGGACAAAATGCCCAAAGAGCTCTACCTTCCTGGTAGACCCTGATCCTGAGAGCAGAGCAGGGTGGATGGAAAGCTGAGGGTGCTGAGGAGAAGCTATTACTTGTGTACCCTGCTCCCAGGAGCTGCAGCTGCCTCTCATTTTGCCCCCTTACACATGTGCACGCTGGAGTATTTTACCCAAAAGCTGCATTTCAGCACATTTTGAAAAGCTCTCCAGTTTCACTTTGAGGTAGCAGTAAGTCCATCACCTTCCCAGTGAACTCTCTCAGTACCTAAATAGCCATACAGTTAACGGCTCTTATTTCAAGGCTGGAGCTGTCTAAATCCAGCCTCCAGGCATCGGACTGTGCCGAATGCTTCCCAGCTGCTGGATGGAGCACCAGTCCTGCACACAGAATGCTTTTTCTGCATGTGATGCCAGTGCTGCATGATTTGGGGGCAGCTGGGGTGAGGTAGGAGGTCCTGGAGCTGTTCCCCCTGCCCTGGAACAGAGTGGATGGAGGAGTGTGAGCACATCCCATGCTGCAAAAAAGCCCATGGCAAAACCCTATGTCTGGACTTTTGCTCCGTTTCTGTATCCTGGGGTGTTGTCCTGATCATGGTGAGCCAATGGAAGCTGTTAAAATTACTTAGTCCTTGAACAATCTTATTATCAGGGAGGGAATCAGCTACTTTTGGTGGGCCATGGAAAGCAAACCACTCATCTGACATGGTTTGCTTGATTCTGAAATTTGAAGCAGATATGTGGTGGTCAGCAGAGGTGAGAGGCAGGGAATGGAAAACAAAACTGAAGAACTCTGGACTACCCAATAGAAACTTCTGGAGGTTTATTCTAGTGTGCAACTACAGCTTTTCTGTGTTTCAGTGTTAGGCTAGTGTGCTACCCCATGCCTTAGAAATCCAAGAGCATGTTAAGTGCACCCAGGGGAATGATCAGTGATGATCAATGCAGCAGATGATCATTATCATTCCTGGTGCTCCAGGGGACCCTGAGTCCTGCATGGACCTCGCAGCATAGACCGCTCTGGATGCTGTTGAAAGCGCTGATCTGGCTCTTTTTAATCCAAATTCAATTTCTGCTTTAAAAAAGAAAAATAATGTCATCTACTTTCACAAGTCTAAAACATGTGGATGTAGGGCCTTCATTCAAATGTTCCTCTTTGATGCCAGCAGGAAGCAGCGCTTCCGCGGGATCTCTTACAGACCGAGAGCTGCTCCAAAGGCTTGGCAGGAATGGATGTCATTCTTGACTGCGGAGCACAGTGCTCAGATGCCTCAGCTGCCGTTAGCCATGGGAGAGGAGCGTGCGGAAAGCCGCAGAGCGTGCCAGAACAAATAGCACTTAGAAAAATTATTTTTCCTTTGTTCCCTGCCCTTGTCCCTCTGACTTAGGAGCGGGTTTCCAAGAGCAAACCCAGCGTTGCGGGATGCCGGACTGCCCGGCGCCAAGGATTGCATCTTTCCTCCCACTGCTGTGTATTGGCACTTGGGCACTCACAGATCTGGGGGTGATGCAGGTCTGCTCCCAGCTGGGGCTTTGGGCTCTCAGGGGGTGCTCTGGATCCCTCCAGGGTGCATGCCTGGCTGCATCTCCATGCTTGACAGACCCAAACAGCAGTTCCCACTCTTCATTTCAGAGCATCTGACCTTGCTGTAAGGATTGTTTTGCTTCAAAAAATAAATCAGTGCTTTGTATCCTAATGTCCTTGGAAAAGGAGGACATGCCAGACTCAGGCCAAAGCACACTGAACCCGTTTTCCAGGCTCACATGCTGACATCTGTGGAGCTTGTGTGTGAGTCGACGTGTACGAGCACTTCCAACATTTCACAGACATACTGGGAAAGTTATTTGCATGTGGTTTGTTTGGGATTTTTCCCCCTTGCTTTTCCAAGAGAGGCC
>NW_008236442.1:1264484-1317213 GCF_000691975.1 Corvus brachyrhynchos | reverse complement strand
CAGGAATGAAAGACATACAAAAGCATCAGGTTTGTTTCTCTGTCAATTTTAAGTGCTCATTGTAAAGGATCATTAAAGCCTGACGTGTGCTGTTCAGAAGCCGACACTGGGGAGGAGCAGGCAAGCCACAGGAGCAGCCCTGCTCGCCCAGGCCAGCACAGGCTTGTCAGAGCCACTGGCTGCCTTCCTCCCTCAGCAGCCAAATCCCATGGGAGTTTGCATGCAGCAGTGAGCCAGGCGAAGGGGCCACAGCTGAGCTCACACGCATCAGTGTGCCACCAGCTCCCTGTGCTGCCATGGGACATCCCTGGGTGTCATGGAATGGGCTGCTAGGGCTGTGGTACCCTGGCATGTTCCCAGGGGAAATGATGCTGTCCTGGGCATGGGGCAGACATTGGGGAATGCTGGTGTGCCTGTAGTCTGGACAGACTCCACTTTGTGTGATGCTTTACTGTGCTGTGCCTGAGTGGTGGCTGACTCACCAAGGTCCCTTTTTGGGGACATCCATGTTCAGGCACCCTACTGCACATAGGCCAGCACGTCCTGCCCTCACAGGGCTCTTTGCAAAAGCCTTGCAGTTGGTTGTGCAGTTTGTTTGGTTTCATGAGAGCCAGGCAGGATTGCCCAGCTGGCTGTGCTGGAGCTGTGAGGGCTGAGCAAGTCGGCACCCGCGCCAGGACACCCGGTGCTCCTTTGTAGTCCATCCCAGCCGTACAGTCATTCCAAACAGCCCGGTTTGGTGGGTGCTTTGGGAAGGGGTGTTGTGCTCAGGGAAGTACAACCAAATGCTACTTCCCAACAGCAATTCGTGGCGTAAGAAACACTATACTTCCTCTCCAACTCCTTTACTTAATTGATCAAAGAGATCTGTCATCAATAGCTTGAATTTACAGGATGTTTGCAAACTTTTCCTTCTGGGAGGTGTAAGGCTTTGCTCACAGATATGCTCATGTGGGTTTTGTCATTGGTCACCCTCGGACCGCCAGGACAAGCCACAGTCCTGCCTTTATTTAGCAGGGCCAGGGTAGGTTTGTAAACTGTCAAAGTTAAACTGGAAACATACCCCAAACCTAAGAAGATCACAGAACACAAAGGCATTTGTAAACTAATGTAATTACTTTCCTCAGTGCCTTTGAACAAAGTTGGCTCCAGTTTAAAGGCTTTTTCCTACCCTGTTTTTGCATTATGTTCTTTCCTTTCTCCTGGTTTATTTCTAATTTATGCCTCTTCCTCCTCCTCTTCTCCCTTTTAGCATCAAGCAGCTGTTAATTTCCAAAATGTGTATCCGTTTTTGTTAGCAAAACTTGGTGTTTGGACATTTTCCTTTTGAAGGTGAGAATAACATCTTGGGAATCTGCTGTGCCAGGTTCTATGCCTGTCCGAGTGGGACCTCCCTGGGGCAGGATGGGGCTTGCCCAGCTGGCCAGTATCCCATGGCACCTAGCACCCACAGCTGGGTGGCATATCCAGTGCACTGGCCAGACCATTCCCATGGCATCTGTGACCTCGTGATGTTGTCTGAAGCCTTATTTTGACTCAGCCTGGTGTTTCAGACTCCTTTGGGATTTCTCTCATCCAGATGTGAGCAGAAGTCAGAGTGAAGTGGGGCAAGTGTGGAAACTGAGGATGAAACCTAGTCCAGCCCCACAAGGGGCTCCTGTGTGTTAGTGATTCTTGTTGGGATAATCACGGGCAGAGCAGATCTGTTGCGAGGGGAAATAGGAAGATGCAGAGCTGCTGTGTTGTACAGCAGAAGTAGTTGATAATAAAACAGTTACAGATACTGCAAGGTTTAAAGGGGAAATATTATTTCTCCAGGGTCATTGCCTGCACTGTTATCCTTATTTGGGTGCAACTTACAGTGCAGAGCCTGTAAGAGCAGTGAGGAGCCATCAGCTGGCACGTGGGGGGTCTGGCCCTGGCCCTGCAAGGCTCACCAGCTACAAGGCTTGTGCATGCTGCAACCCAGAGCTGGATGGAGGAGGAGTTAGCATAAAACAGTGACCTTTTGTACAAAAGCAAAGTGCAGACTGAGCGGTTTTAGTTTTCCAGCAAGTTAACGCTTTTTCCCTGAGAAGCCAGATTGATCTAAGAATCCCCTTCTCCTTCTTTATTTTTGAGCATCACATGGGCCTGTGCCAGCCCAGCTGCTCCCACACCAGGTCAGAAATGCTGTTAGCAGCCAGCTGGACACAAAGGCAGGGACACTGGCAGCCTGTGACCCTGTCCCTCCCAGTCTTGGGTCTCTCATCCAAGGAGCTGGGTCCATGCCATGGGAATGGGTGATGCCTGAGAGCCTGTTATATGCACAAGCCTGGCCTAATGTGAGCCTTGGCAAGGGGTGTCCTTCTGCTCTTCATCTGCCCTCTGGATGGATCTCTTGGGATAGAAGTGATGTCCCAGGTGAAAGGATCTGTGCATCCCTCTGGTTCAAGTTTTTCCCCAGGAGGGAATGGTGGCTCGAGAAAGCCATTGGCAGGCGTAAGGATTTTCTCCCCATGAGATGTTCCACAGGCACTGGACAGCCTCTGCTCCATCCACTCCATGAGCACTCCTGTAGAAGGTCCCTTTGGCTGATGCGGATCCAAAGCAAACCCTTTCAGGTTATTTCAGGCAACAGAACACAGGTTGGAGCCTGTTGTATTTATTTTGTTTTGCTTCTCAAACCAAATTGCCCATCCCTGCCAAGCTATATTGCTGGTGTGATGGGAACCAGTTCCTGCAGACCTGCTGAGACTAAATGGAAAACTTCCCAACGGAAGCAGGAGTGGAGCTGGGCACGTACGTCCTGCTGGATTGTGCTCTGGGAAGGCAGCACCCAGGCAGCTGAAGGAAGAGCTCCCATCCTTGCTTTTTGCCCAGGGTGAGCGTCTTGGGGCTCATTGCTTTAGGAATTTGGCGGCTCTTCAGAAAAAAAGTAATTTATAGTCTCCACCAACTTCAAGGACTGGGTGGGCAAAAAGACTTCATTGCAAGAAATCAAAACACAAGCTAACTAGTGTGAGCACAGGGCACAGTGAGCAGCGTCTCCACACGTGGGAAATTCGGCAGGAGAAGCCAGCAGGAGTGTGTGCCAGCTGGGCAGGCACAGCATGGCAGTGTGGAAGCCTGGCAGCCCAGGAAAGGGTATGGTATGGCAGGTGGGGCGTTGCCGGGAGATTTTCAACTGCAAACTCTGCTACAGACTTGCTGCATGAACTCAGGGAGCTCATTTAACATCGTGATGCTGCAATCAGTCCTTCGCAATGTGTATATTTGCTACCTTATGTAGCATGTCATATGTGCTTTGATATCCCTGGATGAAGGATGCTCTATAAATGCAAAGTAAGTATTCTAATGTACGTAGTTTGTTTTCTTTTTAACATAACAAAATACTTCGCAGCCGTTCTTTCTTTGACAGTTTCCATAGCTGGTGGGTCTGTTTCTGCTGTGCCTTAGCAAAACAAATTTAGGGTTTTGCAGTGGCATATGCTCAGCATGTTCCTTGGCTTTGCAACATGAGCAGTTCCCTTGTCATCAGCACTGCGGAGTCGTGTGTGGAAATCTGCTAAAATCTCCCTTTCTGGAAAATCTGATGATTGGGAAAGGTGGATGGTGACATCGGTTTGGGGAGGAATCATAAATTGAGAAAATTGCCGGAGCAGCTCTTGCTCGCAGGTAGTTCTGAATGAGAGCAAAGAGTGAGATGAATGCAGAGCAATTATTCCTGAATAAAGCTAGGTTTGGATAGTTATTCTAGAATAAAAGGGTATTTCTTCCTGTAGAAGATAGCTGCGTATGAGCCACCCCCATCAGCCTGCGAGCCCGTGGGTGAGCTCCCCTGCCAGCCAGCCCTGTGTGACCAGCCTGTGTCCCCATCCCTCCCAGTGACCCACAGCAGCTTGTCATCTGCAGATGCTGTGGGGCTGTGCAGGCAGAGGGGGCTTCTCTGGACAGAGCCAGCCCAGGTGGTGCTTTCTAGGCCAAAGTCCAAAGCATACAGCGAGGGAAAAAGCTGATCAGAAACCACTGCAAAGGAACTGTCGTTTGGGAAAAGCCCTGTGAAAGCTGCAGGCAGTGCAGCTACTCCAAAATTAATTGCTGAGAGCTGAGGGAGCATCTTGGGGCTGATCCCACCATGGTAAAGGCAGAAAGCTGTATGCACTGCATCTCTCTAGCCAAGAGCAGACTTAAGGAAGCCGGCCAGCCCTCTGTTTCTGCCCAAGCATCTGGGGCTGCAGAGAATCCCAGTCCCAGCTGAGCTTTCCCTTACCTTTACCTTCTCCTGGTTCTTCCCAAGCCATTCAACATCACTGTGGCCGCCATTTCAGAGCGGATCCTCAGCCAGCGAGTCCCCTCCTGGTGCTGGCCCGGCCCTCGAGTGCACATCCCAGGTGTGGCAGTCAGAGGAGAGACGCTGGGGTTCAGGGTGTGCTTCCTCTCCAGGCTGCACTGCACTCCCAGCGCCAGTCACGCCAGTCCTCAGCCTTTTTAATGGCTGATTTTAATTACACACTCTGAGACGAAAGAGAAAAACTAAGCCTTCCACCAGATTTTATCTGCTGTTTATTTCCACAAATTGCTGCATTAAAAAGCCTGGAGGGGTTTGATGGAGGTGGAGGCTCAGATAGCCAGCAACACGGAGACTGCCGGGGCGCAGCCTTTTTAACCTCCCTGCTGAGGCAGGGGCCGACACATCCCCACAGCCGGCGCAATGCTCACGCTATGGAGGCTGACTGAGCAAACGGTAACGCGCCCCCACCTCGCCGGGGCTGCCACCCCTCTTCCTCGGAGGACAAAAGACAACAAACCCGAAGCAGCTCCTGGCTCTGTTTCCCTGCTCAAAATCTTTGGGAAGACCCAGTGCTTGCTGCCTCAGGGGGTGGTGCTGGCTGGGCAGAGGGGCACGGGCTCAGCCAGGGAACTCCACTGCAGTCCCCTCTCTTGCTCCGTAGGTGCACCAGTACTACAGCTGCCTGCCCGAGGACAAGGTTCCCTATGTCAACAGCCCAGGGGAAAAATCTCGCATAAAGCAACTTCTTCACCAGCTGCCACCCCATGACAATGAGGTCAGTATCTAAAAAATGTGCTTGGACGTCAACAGGGCTGCGGGTGGGGAGTGGACGCTCCTCCTGGGGTTGCTTGTGAGAAGCGTGGCTTTCCTTTCTCAAGTCCTTTTGCTTTTCAGGGGGATTTACTTGAATTTTGGTCATGTTGCTATTTAAGTTGCTATATTTGCTCCCTGCTTTGATTGTTGGAGGTGGGGAGTTGATTGTTTTTAAAGTTAAATTTTTTTTAAATCATCTTTCTTCAGTTGTCTGAAATAAAAGCATTTTCTCAGCCCTTGGAGGCCAAGGCCCTGTTAAGAGTGCCTTGGAATGCTGTTGAGATTATCTAGAGACAGATCCAAAGTTGCAAAAGCCTTTTCCCGTGTGCTGCTTCCGACTCACCTTGGGAGTGGGAGTGAGTGTGCTGAGGAGGGGCTTCAGCTGGGCTGAGCCTCATGAGCTGGGAGAGCCTGGGAGGCCGCAGGTTGAGTCAAAACCAGTCAGAGCAAAATAAACCTTCTTACATCTCGCAAGAATGATGTGAGGCAGCAAAAAGGGTCTGGTCTTTGACGTCCTGATCTCACCAGTGAGAACACTGGCTTCTGGTAACCCACAAAATTTCCCTGTGTAAACGAAAAGAATAATTTTCATGCTACTTTCTGAAGAAGCCGCTCTGGGAAATACATGCAGGTAACTTGTTTGATCTCAGTCAGATTTTAACAAGTTTGCCTGCACGTGGCTGGGTGCCACAGGCACAGCACTGTCAGCATGGGGGGAGCTCCAGGCACAAGGAAGGGGCTTCTTCCTGTACACCCTTGAGCACCAACCTGCCTGCCTGCTTCCCTGGCAGCTGCTGGAAACCCACAGCCTCTGACAGCCAAAAAACATAAGAGTAAATACACACAAGAGCTGCTACTGCAGCCTGTGTTTTCCTGCAAGTTGGACACACAAGTCTGTGTGTATTTTCTGCAAAGTGGCAGATTTTGCATCCAGTTTCCCTTCATGCTCAGTTTTGCTCCTTTGAAAATTCAAGGTGTGGTGGTTGCTCATGTGATTAGCTCTGCTCAGCTCCATGAGCCTTCTCTCCCAAGTAACAGAGGGTGGATTGGCACTGGTGCTGCATTTGACCTCCCTGGCTCTTCAGTTGTATTCCCCATTGAAATGCAACCAGCCAAGAGCTAAGACTGCAGGATGGAAATAGCCAGGAAAACCTCAGAGTTTTATAAGCTTCGGGGAAATTGCATCATTTGTTGTTTGTATCCTTTTATTTTACTTATTTCCTTATTACCTTGCAATGCAGAGGTTTTGCAAATGTGCAGACCTGATCCTTTGCTGGAAGAATAGTTCACAAGTCCCTGGAACTCTTCCCGTACCATAATTTGTGCAGAGAAAAGGGTCTGTGCTCTAGAAATACCAGTGGAATATTATGAAGACCTCTGCCACAGGAGGCTGATGGAGAAAGCAGGAAAACCATCAGTCCAATTGATGGTCTGGGTGGGACTCTGAGAACCCAACTTTTAAGGCTTTTCTACAAATTGAGCACCTAAAGAGCAACATTTCTCCTGCCCCTTTTTCTCATCTCCGCCTCTTGAAATTCTGACCAAACCCCAGAAGACTGAAGCCCATACACCTTTGTTTCTCCAGCCTCTCCCAAGCCAAGGGCAGGGGTTTGCAGGGCCCATGGAACTGCCCCTCACTGGGCAGTGCGCCAGGGGCACCCCAGGCACTGAGCATCACGTGTATTTTTTAGGTCCGCTATTGCAACTCATTGGATGAGGAGGAGAAGAGGGAGCTCAAACTCTTCAGCAACCAGAGGAAGAGGGAAAATTTAGGGAGAGGCAATGTTCGACCATTCCCTGTAACCATGACAGGAGCCATCTGTGAGCAGGTGGGTAGTGGCTGATGAACTGGTACCTGCATCACCCAAGTTATGTGAAGCACGTCTCCTGTTAAGACAGGCTGAGAGAGTTGGAGCTTTTCACCATGGAGAGGAGAAGGTTCTGGGGTGCCTTTAAAACCTTTCCAGTACCTAAAGGGACTACATGAGAGCTGAAGAGGGATATAGCTGAAGGGCATATATTGATAGAGGGAATGGCTTTAAACTGACAAGATGGCATGTTTAGATCAGGTACGAGAAAGAAATTCTTCCCTGTGAGAGTGTCGAGGCACTAGCACAGGTTGCCTAGGGAAGTTGTGGCTGCTCCATCCCTGGAAGTGTTTAAGGCCAGATTGGATGAGGCTTTGAGGAGCCTGGTCTAGTGGAATGTAGGGGGATTGGAACTGGATGATCTTCAGGTTCCTTCCAAGCCACACCGTTCTATGATTTAATGAGGCTCATGGGACAAGTATCTGCCCATGACCCTGCCAGGTGTGAGTGCTGGGGTCTGTCAGGGCACCTTTCAGGATATTTGACATGGAGTTGTCAATTCAGCTCCTGGCATTGTGCAGGGAAGTGATTGTGAGAGCAGCTGGTTGGCAATGGGTAGCAGTGGGGTCACCCGCACCCCCTGTTAATCTCTGGCTTTTCTGACAGTGTGGCGGCCAGATCAATGGAGGGGACATGGCCGTCTTCGCCTCGCGAGCGGGACACGGCGTCTGCTGGCACCCTCCCTGCTTCATCTGCAGCATCTGCAATGAGCTGCTGGTCGACCTGATCTACTTCTACCAGGATGGGAAGATCTACTGTGGCAGGCACCACGCCGAGTGCCTCAAGCCCCGCTGCGCTGCTTGTGATGAGGTAAGAGCCAGCATCTGCCACGAGCACTGCTGCCCACTGGGGTGGCACAAGAGGGTTGGGTGGCATTTCCCCTCCATCCCTGACTTTTTCATGAAGGCATACACACCAAGTCTGATGGCTTGGCTTTGCCAAGGGTTCGAGCAAGCTTTTCCTGAGGTTTCAGGTATTCTTAGTTGCAGTCTGCCTAGGACTGTTCTGAGTTAGGACCTCATCTACATGCAGGAAGCTGGGGGGTTTCCATGAGTGTTTCCAGTAGAAGCACAGCCCCCATGCTGTGTGATTTTAGCCCAGCTGGTGTGGTGATCCTCCCTTCTCCTCCATTTCCCCAGAAAAAGCCTGTGATGGGATGGATGCTGTGTTTCTTACAAGTCGGTCATGTCTGAGTACATGCCAAGCTGAAATAGGCTTTGAGAGAGGTGATTAACAGGCTGTAGGAAGCTGAACAAATAGAATACAAAACTAATATAGAAAACCATACAGAGTCACCTCTGAGCACTTCTCAATTGTAAATCTCTGTTTAAAAGGCTGGTGAAGGAGATTGCTCAGGTTTTTAAAGTTATGAAAACCATAGTGTGGAAAACTGTATGCACTATAAAATACCACGTTCCATCTTTGCAAGCATGTAATAGTAAATATCCAAGGCTATATGCACTTCAAATATAAAGAGCATTGATGTATGTGTCCAATTAAATTTGTAGTGTTACCAGTAAAAAACAACCCCTAACCATTCGACTGGCTCTATTTCCTTGTGGCTTAGGCTGGGTAATTTTTTTTCATGTACTTTTTATCCCTGCAAATTTTCATTTAATTCTTTCATTCAGCTCCTTCAGCATGCTTTTTTCCCCCTAAAACATCATGTGCTAATTGTGAGAAACAGTAATTCAGGGATAGGAGGATCTGCAGGGGAAAATTTTTGGTGTACCCTGTGCCAGGGTAGAGAAACAGGGAGCAGATCTAGGGCTGCTGGCTCCCTTGGCTTGGCTTTGGGAGTTGAGATAGGGTGGGATCTGCTGAGGACATTTTAGATGGCTGCTTCTCCAAGTCATCCTTAACAGTGCTCTGTGCCTCAGTTTCCCCACTGGTATAATGACTGCAATCACCTTTATAAGCACCCAGGCTGGGGTAGCAGCAAGATGAGGAGCCAAGGTAGCTCCATCTTTTCTCCTCCCTAGAGAGCTGCCACTTCTCCTTGTGTTTTTGCTCATCCTTTGTGGTCAGGTCCCTGTTTCCGAGATGGGTAAATGTGTTCCAGTAAGCGGCTGCTCTGTTCTTCAGAAGTCCACCAGATCGATAGGTTGTATGTAAGTTAGTTTATTATCCTGATCAACCTCTCCAGTTGATGGATGAGCTTATGAGCACATTACTGCAGCTCTGCCTTAACACTTTGTAGTCTGGGCACTAATGCACTTCTGAGGAATTTGCATTTTAATGGATTTTTCTAAGAAATGATGGGTGCCCCTGCCACAAACCAAACCATGGGAGTTTCCCATGCAGGACTGGGGAAGTTAGCTGTAAAATTTGGAGGTTGCATCAACAAAGGGGCACAGCTGCCATGCACTGGACTGGAGACACAAAGGTTGGTGTCTGCATCCCAGGTTCCTTTTCTGACCAACTCTGCTCCACGCTTGTGTGTTTCTTCCCCCAGATCATTTTTGCCGACGAGTGCACTGAGGCCGAAGGGAGGCACTGGCACATGAAGCATTTCTGCTGTTTTGAGTGCGAGACAGTTCTGGGGGGGCAGCGCTACATCATGAAGGATGGGAGGCCCTACTGCTGCAGCTGCTTTGAGTCCCTGTACGCCGAGTACTGTGACACCTGCGCCCAGCACATCGGTATGTGCAGGAGGGCAGCGGGCACAGCGCTGCTGGGGAGCTTGCTGCTGACAAGAGCTGTTGCATTAAGTCCTTGACAACACTGTGGGGCTGCGGGCAGGACTATGCATGGCTGGGGCAACCAAATGTGCTTATGCCTCTCTCCCATCCCACCAAGGAGGTAACATGGTGATTTATTTGATTAAACCACTGTTTATCCCCCTTTTTGTAGTCAGAGAGGGGACAATTATCAGAGGGCAACCTCAGCAGCAATGGCAGCCAGTGAAAGCTTTCTCTGGCATAATAAAATTTCTCTGGCATGTTTTTTTCCCTTTAAATCGCATTTTCCTGTAAGCAGCCTGGCTCTTCAACTCAGATTCTTCCCATCCAAGCTTGCCAAAGGATCACATGATTTGATGAGCTACTGACAGAAAAGATGCTTGTTCATTAGGCATCATTATTGTTTCTGAGCCTTTTTCAATCAATTTGCAGATAGATGTTCTCAGACAGAAATAAATAATGCATCAGGGTCAATTTATGTTTCTAGAACAGTGATTTAAAATGCACTTCATTCAAGAGGCTAGCTGTCCGCAAGCTGGGTGGGCTGGGAAGCACCTTGCTACTCTCCCCAGCCCCCTTTGCCACTTGGCTGAGCACCGTGAACACACAGGCAGCCCTTCCTTTGTCCATAGAGGTGAGCTCACATGTTCAAATATTTCATGCGCTGCAGGGGAAAAAGAAAACAACCATTTTGCTCTTGTGTAGCAGCCAGATGGCACAGGGAGGGGAGACTCAGGGTTTAGGTGAAGCACTTGGAGGATGTGTCTGCTGTGACCTGCAGCACATCCTTTCCAAAAGCTCAGCTGCAGAACAGTGAAGAAGCAGCTGTTAATGCTTCTTGCATGGTCCCTTCCTTTGTGCTTCTCCCATCTGCTGTCCTTCACTCCAACTGGCCTGCTGGAGCCTGCTGACTGTCAGGTTTTCAGGGTAAAATGTCTGGTTTCGTGCATATTTGCACATTTCTAGCAAAGGAGGGACTGCCACCATTTTGCTTCAAGTCGCTCATAGTAGTGAACTGAGCACTGTGCCTACAAGCTACATAAATCATAAGAAGTAAGAAGTGATTCTTACATAAGAAGTAAGCATGTGATTAAGTCTTGTAAGGCTTGGGTTGGTGAGGATGAAGTAAAGAGGCTGCCTTCCTTCCTCTGCAAGATGGCTTTGGCAGTGGAAAAGGAGCTGGTAAAATCCCACCCACCATCTTGTCTCTCTTTTGCCCACAAGGGTAGCACTCCCATCTGTATAAAAGCATTTTGCTCACTATAAGGGGAGGAAAAAAACCAATTATACTAAACCTAATTTAGCCTGGAATAAAACAGACCATTAACATACTGTTCATTTATAAGTTACCTGGCAGCACTTGGCCCCACAGCGGGTGTGCAGGCACGTGCTGTGCACATGTGGGTGTGACACCCACCGTGCCAGCCAGCCCACACTGTGCACTGCAGTTTCTCAGGGAACAAGGGCAACAAGGGCTTTGGCCAGGAACAGCAGCTTAAACAAGAGTGCAAACGTTGTAATCGAAACCTCAGGAGCTTTGCTCACGGCTCTGACTGAGAGCACTGTGCAGATGTTGCTCCTTGAGGTTTGGCTGGCGGGGGACAGACTGGCTGCATCAATTCCTTTACTGAACCCAAGGTGGACCTGGTGAAGCAACCCAGGAAATGTGGCTGGGTGCAAGGCAAGGGTGTGTGCTTGACCCCTGGGGCCAGCTCTTTCCATTCTCTTTTGGAGAAGCGGCCCCAGAAGCCAAAATAAAGTTAGGATGGGACCACAGTAGCAGCAAGGGACAGGGATGTCATCTGCTCTGTTACATACTTAACCAAGGCAGCACAAATTCCTCATTATGGTTTTGTTGGAGGCTTTTTTTTTTTTTTTTTTTAATAAGCAGCATATTACTTTTACTTCAAGGACTTTTTGGAGAACTTCTTGCATTCCTTTGCTTTATGATCGGAAATATCCCCATTTAATACAAAATAGCTTGAGGCATGGTTCTGCTGCCGTTCCCAACACTGAGTAACTCCCAAGCAAAGGCCTGGAATTACAATTGGGAGGAATTAAAAATGGGATTAACTTCATGCTTCAGAGAAACCCTGAAAAAGGGCTTTCAAGCGAGGCTGAGTGCACGTCACTCATAGGGGATCATAGAGTCATAGGATGGTTTGGGTTGGAAGGGACCTTAAAGGTAGTCTCATTCCAACTGCCCACCATCGACAGGGACACTTTCCACTAGACCAGGTTGCTCAAAAGCCCATCCAGCCTGACCTTGATGAAGGTTTTAAGTGCAGTGTTAGATGACCCTGACACTGTGTGTCTTCCCCCTCAAGGTATTGACCAGGGCCAGATGACATACGACGGCCAGCACTGGCACGCCACCGAGACCTGCTTTTGCTGCGCCCAGTGCAAGAAGTCACTGCTGGGACGGCCCTTCCTGCCCAAGCAGGGGCAGATCTTCTGCTCCAGGGCCTGCAGCATTGGTGATGACCCCAATGGCTCCGACTCCTCCGACTCAGCTTTCCAGAGCGCACGAGCCAAGGAATCCCGCCGCAGCGCCAAGATCGGCAAGAACAAGGCAAAGGGTGAGGAGGGGGCACGCAGCCCCTGCAACCAGCTGCAGGTCACCTCCAACCGTCTCTCTACCGACGTGGACCCGCTGTCCCTGCAGATGGATCTGCTGAGCCTGGCCAGCCAGACACCGAGCCTCAACAGGGACCACTTGTGGAGGAGCCGGGATGAGCTCTATCACTACGGGGGCAAAATGGAGCAAAGCCAGTCTCAAACCCCCTTGCAGCTTCTCAGCCAGTGCAACATAAGAACCTCCTATAACCCCACCCAGGTCCCAGGCTCACAGTCGGATTTATGGGCAAAACACTTCAGCAACCCAAAGAGGAGCTCTTCGCTGGCCATGAAGAGCCATGGTGGCAGCTTCATCCAGGACTGCAGAGAGGACTACTACTCAGGGAGGCTCCACTCACAGGAGAGCTACAGTGATATGTCCAACCAGAGCTTCCCAGAGACCAGAGGAAATCTCAAAGTCCCCAAGTATGAAGAGGAAGAGGAGGGTGGGATGCCAACGTCGCAGTGCCGCACCCGTCACCCCATCAATGCCCTCAAGTTCACAGAGGATCTGACGCCCACTGAGCAGACCCCCCGAGGCTCCATGGAGTCCCTCGCACTCTCCAATGCTACAGGTATGTCACCTCTGCTCCTGCCACCCTGAGACTACCCCAGCACACCCTCCATGCAAGTGAGTCCCTTGTGTTCCGGTGTCTTCCCAATGTCAGGGTGACCGACAACTTGGGGACCACCAAGTCTAACAGTTGTCTGCCTGGTCCCAACAAGCCTAACAGTTCCTCTCCATTTGCTTGCTTGTTTACCAAGTGCAGGGCTTTATAGATGGCTGGCCTTTCTGTTCAGCTCAGAACAAATGTTTTCAAGCTCTTTAATCCTCCCTTTTGTGAAGAGAGGGGGGAAAATCAAGGCCACCTGCTAACGCAGAGGCAGATTCCAGCCTTCAGCATTTGAAGGACTGCTGTCAGCTGTCCTTGCGGGCTAAAAGTATTTTTAAATGCTTTGAAATAGGCCCAGTTAACCCCTTTTGAATGTTACGCAGTCCTCAAGCACGTGACTAGTTAAAAGAAATTCCTCCCCCTCTATGCACACAGCTCTTTAATTCCTCTTCCCCAACCCCTTGGTAGAAACTGCAGGGAAAAGCCAGGCAAGATACTTGTCCCATCAGGCTGAGCCTGTTTCTCATGAGCACATCCCAGGGTCATATTTCTCAGTCCTCTCACCCCAGACATGTTTGGGTTTCACTCACGGCTGCGGGGATGGGTGTATGTGCACAGATGTGTCCGTGTGCAGCTCTGGTCCACAGCTGGCGCTGGGCAGGCTCCGTCCTTCCTGCAGCCTGCACTGCTTCACTCACCCACCACAGCTCCCAAGTCCCTCAGCGGAAAACTTCTCAGAAAAGAGAATACTGAGCCTGGTTTGCTCTCCAGAGAAACTGCCTTGCTTTTTTCTTTGTGGCTCCCCGGGCTTTTTTCTGTTCCAGACAAGCATTGCTTGGATTTGGGCAGGTCCTGCATCTGAATGACTGCAAGATGGAGCCCTTCTGCCTTGTTGCTGGCAGGGAGTGGCCTGTGGGGTGTTTGTGCCTGGTCCTGAGGAACCCCCACAGGATGCTAGCAGTGGGTGGTGAGGATTGCCAAGCCCACAGAGAGCTGAGCCTCCCCTGAATCCCAGTTCTGGGCTCTGCCCCACCTGGATGGACAGGTTTGCTCTGCTACGCCTTTGCCTTTTCACCCGCACCCAGGGTTTGGTGTGTTTGTTTAGCAAAGCTGCCAGCCCTATGCCAAGATGTGAAATGATCTCTGTTTCAGCCAGGATCTCCCTATCCAGCAAGTGGAAAAATGGGGGCAGAGGAGAAGCTAATGAGCTGGGAAGGGTTTTGCTTAAACAGCCTCAGATATACACAAAGGAGAAATAGATGTGAAATGGCGAGGGAATCGGGAATTGCTCTCCAAAACAGGGTTTCCCTAAGCAAAGCTCCACATTTCGAAAGCCTCTTGTGTTCCTGAAAACTTACGTTGTGTAAACCCCATCAGTACAAAGAGTCTTGAGCAACACCAAGCTTGGATGAGCAATCCCTAAGCAGTGGAGGGGTTGTTGCATGCTTTGGAGCTGAAGTGTAACATATTATTGGGGATATACGTCAAGACACAGAAAATGTGGCAAGGCCTTCATATCAAAGTGAAAATCATTCTGCCTTTCATTTTAGAAACCCCTTTTTAAAATGCTGGGAGGAAGACGTTCCAAAGGCATCCATCCTCCATATGGAGCCAGAGTCTGAATTTTCCTCAGGGGCAGTGACTTGCCTTAATGGCTCGCTGCTTTCTGGAGCAGATGCTCAGCATGATGGGGCTTGCAGTGAGTGTTCACTGTTCCTCTGCAGAGTGAGGTGATAATATTTTTATTAATGCGTAAGGTTCTAATAATTTTCCTTGCTCTGGGAGCTGGCTCAGCTGAGCTAGGAGCAACAGGCAGCTCCCCCAGGGCTATGCCTGCAATTATGGAGGACACAATTATCATCCCATTTAATTGGCAGTGTTTTGAGGACAGGGAGATTTGGTGACCTGGATGAGGTCTGTGAGAGAGCAGGTTTTTGGGCGGGTGATGTCAGGGCACAGCACTCCAGTGCCTGGCTTTTTCCCATCCCTGCACTCCCTGCTGTGGCTGAGCAAGCTCCCCACAGAGCAGCCCCCAAACACAGCCCAGGGGTCTGGCTCATCCCATGTCCTCCACCCTGCATCCTCCAGTTCTGCTTTGCTGAAGCTCCCAGGCATCCACATACAAAGTCCCTTTGAGCTGCACAGTTGCTCCACCTTATAAAGTGAAATAATTAACACTGCATCCATCTAAGGTTTTATGGCATCGCTGAAAACATTCTGCTTTTTATAGGGAGCTGACGGGCAAACAGTCCCTGACCTGGAGAACACATGTTAAAAGCTGGTACCTCCCTCGCAGCAGATTTTGCTGTGATGTTTTTATTACGACTTAACTACTAATTAGCCAGAGACAATCAGTAATGCAGGTAACTCAGGGCTGTGCAGCAGTAATCCCTGTCCTTTGGCCGGAAGGCTGCCTGCCGTGAGCAGATGTTGTTCCCTGTAATATTTCAGGGTCAGTCATTGTGTCAGCCATTTCGGGGTCAAGATCTACATGACCCCAATCTCCTGCAAAACCCCAGGTTTCTACCTTACCAAAAGGGCTCTGTTTAATCACTTTAAAGCCAATTCCTATGCGTTAGTAAAGAGGTGAGACACCGTGTTAATCCTGGGCATGTGCCCTTACAGTGCTGGGTTGTGCTCTGCTGTCACCATGGGCAGTAGTGCGCCAGAAGACACGCAAGTGGCAGAGGTGGCTGTGACCCTCCTTGTGCTCTGTGTTGAGGCTTGAATTAGATGGGAGTGTCTCTGCTGCCCTGTGCTTTGCACTTGCGTAATTGCCACAAATGCTGATGGGATTTAAGCACATCCGCTGGCAAAGGGCAGTCTCCTGCGGGTGGGAGGCATCTCTCCTTCCCTTCCATGTCTCTATTTGAAAATCCCTATTCTGCCATCAGCTGAAGGCTACAGCAGACTCCAATCTGCTACAGCTTTTTGGAGACTGTATCCTCCTGCACTACATGGCCATTAGATGGAGAAGCAAAAAGGAAACAATATTTCTCAGCCTGTTTTCCAAGAGAGAGCTAATTTTTGCAGATTTTCTTTTATACTATCTTTTATATTGTGCTTCCTTTGTCTACTTTTGGGGGTTTTGGGTGTTTTGTTTTTTTTAATGGCAGTAACAAGAACAAAAAACAGTGGATCCTGTAGCAGTGTTTGCCTTGTAGCTAGCTCCCTGTATTAAGCAACTGGGATGATGTTAAGATGGAATTTGTCCAAGAAGGTTTGCTCATGATAAAAAGCCTGATTCTACCAGGGGTTAATCACTTCCCAGAAGATACTCAGTCCATCAGCCCAGCTCCCTATGTTTGTGTTTCTCTCCAGAAAGGTTTTGCAGTCACTGCATGTGCTTGGCAGTGGAATTAGAAATCAAGAGCTGATCTCTGCTGATTCCAAGCAGTTATTTCCACAAAATGACAGCTGGTCAAATGGCCCACTTAAGAAAGTACCTGCAAGCTAAATCTTGTTCTCTAGGAACAATGTCTTTGTGTGCTGCTTGCAGAGAGCAGGAGCCCTCTGGAGGTAGAAGTCACTTTGAATGGTGACACTGCTGTATGCAAAAAGAGAAACAGATTTTAAGGATTCCTTGAGAAAATGAGTTTGGATGAGGGGAGCATCTGTCACAGGCATAAATCCAGTTTAAAAATATGTTAAAGTGGTGCTGTTACAGGGTGGAATGTGATTTCACTTGTATGGTACACACTGCTCCTGTCATCTGTGTTGTGTGATGCCCAGCGACCCCAAATAGTTTGTTTTTCCAGGACTAGACAACAACTGTTGATATACCCAGAAAGTGGAGAGAACAGGGCTGATCCCTGCATGTTTGAGCTGCAGTGACCTGACAGCATCATCTGTCTCCAGTCCCTTTTCTTCCTCTGCCTGCAGAGGAGCTAAAAGCTGCAGGGCAGGTGAGGGTAAGAACAAGCCCTGACTAAGGGCCCAGGTTGTATTTTCTGGAGAGACATTAATTAACCCAGCCTCTCCTGCACTGGGAGCTTGGGAGCAGCTCCTGAACACCCTCAGGGATGGCAGTGAGGGGTCTGGATTCTGATCTCCCTTCCCGTGTCCTCAGTAGCACTGCATCCCATGGGTGCTCCTCTCTCCCCTGGGCTGGAGAGGGCAGCTGCCTTGAGTGCTCCAGCTGAGTTATGCAATCCAGAAAATGACACATTGGCTGTTCTGAGTTTTCCTATGAAAAAAGGAGGCTCCCAGCTCTCCACCATATTCTTATCACTCTCTTTCCTCCAAACTGCTTCCAAGTTGGAAGATGAGATCCCTGGGAGAAATTCTTGAAATTTTGAGGCACAGGTATAACATTCCCTAATTCAAGCCAGATAATTTCAAAACCAATGTGAAGATAAAGGTTTTCCACCCCAAAGGCCCAGTGCAAAACCACCGTAAAACTGTCAAGAACATTTCTTCTCTCCCTCACTTGCCTTTTGCCACTCAACAGTGGGAGGTTTCGTGTGCCTGCTGCAGAGGCCAACCTCCTGCCTGTCTTCAACCCTTCAGTGTCACACATGTGACATGTGTGGGTCTGCAGAGCATGTGGGGTAATGCAAACTGAGGGAGAACCGAAATGGACTTCTGGAAGGAGATGTTATTGGGGGAAGCAATAGCACATCATCTGCAACATGGCTTGTTGGCCATCAGCTGGGGAGGGTGCAGGAGATGGGACTGATAAAGGAGCTGATAAAGGAGCTGTAGGAGGCCATCAGCTGGGGAGGGTGCAGGAGATGGGACTGCTGATAAAGGAGCTGTAGGAGAGGCTTCTAGGTTAAAATACAACCCTTTTCCCAGCAGCACCCACATAGGGACTTCTTTTCACCAAGCTGGAAGGGACTAATTGGGTGGGAAATACCCAATGACATCTATGAGTTGCACATGGGGACACCATGGAAGGCTGGTGGGACTGTGATCCACTTGCTGGGGGCTCTGCCTTCCCCCAAATTGTTTACTTACCATGATTTCCAGTTACATAAAGGTTCTGCTTTATTTCTGCACGCCCTGAGGTTGCTCAGAAGTGAGATGGGGCTGGGCTTTAAACAAAGCTCTGTGCAGGCTGTTTCTCCTTAAATTTCTTTTTAGTTCTAGGAACTGACCTTGAAATAAACCCTGTTTGAGGGGTAGTGAGGATGCCTGATACTGTGTGAGAGAGAAGACTGTGGCACAGGGGGCCGGACACAAGAGATGCCATGCTGTCCCCTCCTATGCATCTATAGCTGCATTTAAACACTGGCTGTCAGGGCTGGGTGCTAGGTTTTGGTGCTGGCAGGCACCTCTGTGGGGCTCTGTGGTGAGAGCTGTGATGCACAGGTGTGTGTGTCCGCTGTGATAAATGTAAAGGCAAGAAGCAAGTGTCAGCACAGCCTTGTTTGTTTGCAATATCCTATGTCAGGATATTCTGCATTCCGTGGGTGATGCTCTCCTGCAGTGGGATGCTGGCTCACCCCATGTTAGCACAGCTTCATGGGGAGTTTGATTTATTGGGGGCTGGGAGCTGCTTCCCCTCACGGGGGGCTCCATTCCCAGCCTCACACCCAGCCCACGTGCTCTCTGCAGCCTCTCTGATGTCATCTGCCAAGTGCTTTAATAATTCATAATTAATGCAACTTGCAGCCCCTGTTTAGCAAAGCACACAATGGGATTTAAGTGCCTCTGAGTGTTTTGTTGTGGCAAGGTTGTAGAGGTGATGTTCACGAGGGGTATCTTTGTGCTGTTACTTTGCTTATTTGGGTGTTTTTTCCCATGGCAGTGCTTATGGGATAAACGTGGTTCTCAGTAGAGGTGGGGAAGGACTTCAGAGGGTATGGTACAATGTGTTCTTAGCAAACCTGAATGTTAATGAGACACCTGCTTGGTTTTCTCAGCACTGCAGCTAGCTCCAGTTCTATATCGAGCACCCACAGCCAAGCTGCAGCTTTCCCTTGTGCTCATTGGAAAAGCGTGTGTTTCCATGGCTCCAGGGTGAAATATTGAGCCTGGCAGCCCCATGCAGTGGAGAGCAGTGGCAGAAAAATCTGCTGTGTCTACGTGTGCTGCAGTGTTGGCACCAGTCTGGCTCCAGGACAGCCACTGGCTGAAGCACCATGCCAGAGGCAGCAGTGACATCTCTTCCAGTGCATGAGTCTCTGGAGCAGCCAACAATGCATGTGTCTCAGAGCATTGTGCAGAAGTAAATTTTGGTGGGATGAGCACATTATCCCTGGGTTTGCACCCTTGGAATGGTCTTTGTGATGTGGTAACAACCATCCCACACCATGGGCCAGAGTAGGGCTCCTGCTCCCTTGGATGGCCTTGGGAAACAGGTTCTCAGATTTCTTAGTTAGGAGAAAGTCAGGGCTGCATGGTGGGGTCTCACCATGTGTGCTCTTCCAGACTGAGGCTCTCTTGGGTTATTAGTTGTGTTCCCAGATGAAGCACTTCATTAAGAGGGAGCTGCAACAGCTGTACATAAATACTGGTAGCTCAAGAAGGTGGGGCCTCATGGATAGGTGTAGCTCTGGAATGGCAAATGACCTTAAGGGACAAGGGTTGGTGCCACTTTCACCCCATCCAGGGCAGTGTGGGACCAGGAATCTGGAGACACCCTGCATGTGCATGGGTACCCACTGCCTTTGGGTGCCAAGGAAATCCTCCAGCACCAGAGCCTGCCCCAGTCACCTTCTGCTGTGATTACACAGGAAGAGTTTTCTTCTGAAACTTTCCTTGCAGGAGTCAGCAGACCTGGAGAATAATGTGTTCCCTCCTCTTTTCAAGCATTTTTTTCTGCATTTGAGGGTTGTTACTATATCCCATTCAGCCTTCTCTCCTCTAGACTAAACAACCTCTGCTCTTTCAAACTTCATTCCCAGGTTACGTTTTCTAGATGAAATTTTTTTAGACAAATGGTTATTGCTATCTCCTGATCTCACTGAGGTCAGACTGGAACACTCCTGGCTTGTTCCCACTATGCCTCCTGAGGTCTTGTGGCTCCATAGGGAGGGACATTTAGAGACCTTAGACTAATCTGGGCCTAGCCCCACTCACGATGCCGTGGCATAAATGTAAAATTCAGCTGGGAAACACTTTTGTGTTCTGCAAGGATTGTAGATTGCATCCTGGACCTGGAACCTGCTGTGGGCACCATAATAAAAGCCATGCAGAGCTCAGCTGGAAAAGCACAGCTTTGCTCCTGAGTGAGTGGAATAAATCCTTCACTGTCACCATGAGCAGGTAAAATGAAGTTTCCCTCTCCCAGCCACACAGCTTGCTGGGTCACTTCCAAGTGTGGCTCCCAAAAAAAAGGCTTGTGCATGTGCAGCCTGCCCAGTCTACCTAGGAAGACATGTTTTACCCCTCAGCATGGAGCCTTTTCCACTCTGTCATACAGAGAAATGAAGCCATTGGATGTTGGAGTGGCTTTACATCAGCCTCCTGAGCATGGGCTCCATCACACCCCAAGTTCTGTGTGCTGGCAATGGTGATGGACATATTCAGTGCTGGATTCCTCTTACAATCAGCATTTTCCCAGTGAATCAAGATCTTAGAATGTTTGTGCTTAATTATAATCAAGCTGTCTGAATGATCAGCCAGAAACATCCCCTGGACTGATTAAACCTCGCACTCCAAGCATGAGCCATTCACATGGTCACAGAACCCTTGTCTGAACTCACTGCCCTGTGCTGACTTCCAAGGGGAAAAGACTAAAGCACTCATGGGTGTCTGGTGGAAGTATGTGAGGGACTGGAGACCCCTGTCCTGCACAAACTAAACCAGTGAAGCTCTGGCTCTGCCCTTCCCGAGCCGGAGCACCTCACTTATCACAACTTGCTTCCCTCCAGGTTGTCCTGCTTGATCTTGGCAACATCATTCTGCCTGTGATGTGAAGGATGCAGATGTGTCTTGTTTAATTGAAAACACTGTATCACTCTTGCCATGTCTCCAGAGCCTGTGCCTAGACACTTTTTTATTCTTGCTGGATGCAGGACCACAGAAGGGAGATGGCTGTGAGGGGCAGCTGAGACCTGTGGGTACTATCTGATATGGCTGGCGCTGGGAGCAAAGCACCAGCTCAGCCCACATCCCTGCGAGTGGGACAAGGTCAGCCCCTTTTTAATGATGTTGCCAAAATCAATCTGTTGATGTCACAGAAGCATCCTGTGGTGTTGGAGCTGTATTTCTGCACAGCACTGCTGTTGCTCGTTCTTTTTGCTGAGCTGCACCGGCTCCCTTAATGAAGGGCTGCATAAATATCACCGAGGGCTCATTTTCCTTGGTGTCAGCTATTGTCTGACAGATCTGATTAAGGCCACATTGGACTGTCAACAGCCATGATTCTCATTGTGATCAGCTCTGCCAGCAGTCCCACTGTTGCTCTGACTTTTCAGGAAGTCTTTGCGCATGTTACCGAGTTGCTCTTCCCCCCCCCAGGGGCTGCTGGGCTCCTCCACAGTGGCACAGGAGGGACATGGGGAGCAGCACCTGATGTGGCAAATGCCTTCACTGGGTTCACAGGCAGAAGATAGCAGCTCCAGCAAGGAGGAGAAACACAATGGGAGTGTGGAGTGTGGGTGGGCAGGTCTTCAGAGGGGATAGGAAGTCCATCCAGGGCTTTTTCCAAAGGGCAGTGGGCAGTGTTGGGCTTGGTTACTCAAAATCAGTGTGACTTAGGGAGGAAAAAAGAAAGCATAAAGTTGACTTGAAAAGTGTGTCCTTTTTGAAACAAAACATGGCTTTTCCTTCTGTCAGCCTCTCCTTCTTCCTGTGGTGTTCAGGGATCACCTTCACTTTACCTTCCTCTGTAATCATAAACTTCAGAAACACCCCCATTAACAGCAGAAAAGCAAAGGAGCTGGGACTCAGGGAACAAAACCAAACCAGGTGAGGGCCAGTAGTGGCTAAAGCTCTCCAGGTGCCACCAAGGGCAGGGTTTGGAAAACCTTGCCCAGCTTTGCAGGATCTGTTGATCTTTTTAATGCTGAGCCCAAGAAAACTCTGAAGCAGCTCATGAATAGGGTTAGTGACAGCAACCCTTGTTCTTGCTCAGGTTTAGCAGCAACAGCTAATGCCAAAAAGCAGCTGAGCTCTTGATGAAATGCAAGCAGCTTTTGTTGAGGGAAAAAGGGCTTTATTCTTGAACTGTGGGCTGGGTTGTTATTTTTTATAATTAATTAACAAAGTCATAAATTCTCGGTGATTGCATAAAGTCTATGCGTCATTTTGGAAATTCTGCTGATGGTGCACAGCTCTCTGTGTTGGGTCTGCAGCGGGGTGTTGTCGGAGAGGGACAGGGAGAAGGGTGCCAAAGCAAACACTCTGCATTTGATTTGGGATGAAACAGATTTCCTTTGAAATAACTTGTGAAACGTCTTGTCCTGAGCTTGCAATGCAACCACTGACTGCTGCCAGTTGTCAAGCCAACAGGGAGATAGAAAATAATCAGGAAACACCCATAAAACAAGCCAAGGACTAGGGCACTGTGGAGTGCACTGAGTTTCTTGTTGACAGGTAGGTGCTGAGCAAACACCTCACTTCTTCCTTGCTGCCAGGTGAAGGCTTCCTGGGCTGAAGGAAAGCATTTTACAGGAGCTCAGGGCTTGTCAGCACACTGGAGAGATCCAATGGGTCACCTTCCCAAGCAAGGCAGCCCATCAAGCTGGAGCTCATGTTTTTAGCTCCTGCCCATGCACAACTCCCTGGATATCTGCAGGGATAGTCTGACCCTCGCACTGTCCTGCTGCTCACAGGGAGCTCCAGCAGACCCTCTGGTGCTTGGGCATTTCCTTGCTTCTGGGGAAACCCAACTGTAACTTCAGTCTCTCCACAGGTGTCATTCAGGGGACCTGTAAAGTGCAGCATAGTGACAACCCTGAATTAAGTCAGCGGCCCTGTTTTCATCTGCCCCTGATATTGTTTTGTCCTCCAAAATGTGTTGTCATTGGAGAAGCTGTGGGGGCTGGATCATGGCACCCTAGTTAGCTCAGCATGCAGGAGGCCTCAGGTTACCTCTGATGCATGATTTCTCCCTGGCGTTGCTGGTTATTCCTATCAAGTTGCAGACAGTGTAGACATATGGGAAAGGAAGTCGTGAAAAGCAGCTTGGAGTCCAACTCAAAACACCTTAAATTGGTGTGATTTCCCCAAAGGAGGAACTGCCTGCTCTTTAAAAAAAAATATAAGTCCTCCTCTTAAAAAGGGCTCTTCAGGACAGGATCGTACCACTGAGTTACTTTTTAAAGCAAAAGTCTTGGGCCAAAACCAGCCTCCACCCTGCATCTCTGCTGACAGAAAATTCTCTTTCTTAACTTCTTTTTTTTTTTTTCCCCTTTGCCCTTTTCCTGCAAAGGCCTCTCAGCAGATGGTGGAGCCAAGCGCCAGGAGCACCTCTCCAGGTTCTCCATGCCTGACCTGAGCAAAGACTCGGGCATGAACGTCTCAGAGAAAATGAGCAACATGGGCACCCTGAACTCCTCCATGCAGTTCCGCAGCGCTGAGTCCGTGCGCAGCCTGCTGTCGGTGCAGCAGTACCAGGACACAGAGCCCACCCTGCACGACCTCGCCAGCCCCCTCGGCTATCGAGAGCGGCCGTCGCACGGACGGATGCACCAGAGCTTTGACTATGGCAGCGGGGTGCCCGGGGGCAAGCTGGGGGCACAGGAGATCCCAAGGCACACACCCATGAGCGAGCGCATGCGCCGGAGAACCACTCTCCGGGATGATGACCAGCACTATCGCCTGCACCGGCCCCGGCGGTCCCGGCGGTCCCGCTCGGACAACGCCCTGCACCTGGCCAGTGAGCAGTGCTACCGCCTGAAGGAGAGACCTTTGCTCCGAGCCAGGGACGACTACGACCCGTTCATGCACCAGAGGAGCTGCAGGGAGACAGTGGAGCAGGGTCCCCGCAGGGATGTCTACGGCCACTGTCCCCGGACGGTGTCGGATCTTGCCTTGCAGAACCACTTGGGTGAGAGGTGGGGGCCCTACTTCACCGAATACGACTGGTGCTCCACCTGCTCCTCCTCTTCAGAGTCTGACAATGAGGGCTATTTCCTCGGGGAGCCGATTCCGCAGCCTGCCCGCCTCCGGTATGTGACCAGCGAGGAGCTGCTGCACAAGTACGGCTCATACAGCATGCCCAAGTCTTCCACGGTGGGGGCCAGAGGACAATTGCACAGCCGGAAAAGACAGAAGAGCAAGAACTGTATCATATCCTAATGGCATCCTTGCCAGGCACCTTGGGAGAATGTAAATTAATTCACAATCTTGCACTGTTTTAGATTGTGTAAGTGCTTTTATTGTAAGAAAAAAAGGCCCGAAGAGTAGGGATTTATAAAAGGTTGTAGACTGGCTAGTATAAATAGTCATAATCCTGGGCATGGTGAATATATTTTGCACATATTACTTTGGAGATACTAATTTTAAAAGTTCACTTTAGCCTGTAATATTTACCTAGTAGTTTCTCTTCCTTCTCCCAAATACCGCCACCCCATTGAGCTCTGTTTGTCTGTACATTTTGGTTGCCACTGTTGACTCTCAGCATCAGTTTGCTGGTTGCTTTTGCTTTCCACCATGATTTTGTTTTCCATTAGCCATGTTGGTAGGTGATTTGTCTCTTGGACAGTGTGGGAGCCTAAGTTATTTCCACAATTGTTGTAAATGCGATGTAAATGAGAGTTTGGAGAAAATATTTTTGTATTTTGTAATATCAGAGGAATTTCTATATCCTAAGAGTCACTGGGAAAATGCATGCATGTTCAGAATTGTTTTCAGTCAGAGCTAACCAAACAGTGCTTTGGACACCCTTTCCATTTCATCATCAAACGCCTTAATTATTCAGTGAGAGTTTGCGTTTTCATTGGTTTTGAGGGTTTTTTTTGTTTTAACATTGTTTTGGTTTTTTTGGTTTTTCCTGTTCATTTGTTTTGATCCTGGTCAATAAACAGAACATTTTCTGATTCATTAAATCTTGATGAGGCCTCGGTGGCATTTTGAAGCCTGTGATTTGCAGGTACACTCCATCAGTCAGATACAGGAACCCTGACAAAAGCTGCAAAAGGGACTTTTTAAAAATTATAATTATTATTATTATTACCATTACATAGGAAAGAACAGAACTACCAAATGTCTGCAACATTGTAAATTACCAAAGCCAGAGAAGGAATTTCACGCCTCTGTAGAGAACGCTGAAGTTACTAAACATTGAACTATTATTTGGAGTAAATAAAGTGTAAATGGTGCAATTGTGTGATGTCAGCATGATGTTGTTTTGAATATAGACTTGTTTTATGGTGCTCTAGTCTCCTGGGTTATGTTGACTGCTGTTCATTACCAAGTGGAAGTCTCAGTATTGCCTCTTGCCTAACACATATGAGAACACCTGCAAACTGCTCCCCATGGGCCCCTCCTGCCCTGCAAGATGCCCTTGCCCCTCAGGGGCTGTTTGTGGCCAGGGCTTGTCCCCTGGGGGGCCAGGACAGCCCCTCGCTGTGGCAGAGGGCCCCTACATAGGGCTCAGCTGTGTTGTATTATGGTGGAATGTGAGTTTGTTCTCTTGTGTGCTTTAATCCATTAGGGTTCTGCCATCCCAGCTGCAAGCCAAGGCCAGGTTGTCTCAGTGCTTCCCAGAAAGGAGCAAGTTTGCAAAAGAGGCTCTTGGCACCCAAAGCACCTGAGGGGCTTAAGATAAGGCTGGGCTTTGAGCCACAGGAGGGCTGAGAGCTTAACCAGCTGCATTGCCCTGGCCCCATGTGCTGCTGGCACCTCAGGGTCTCCCTGCACCTTGAGGCCAGCCCCTCCCTACACCCTGGGAATGTGGATCCTGGTGCAGGGATGGCCCTGGCAGCCTTGGGCACACACAGGGACACCTCCATGCCTCCTCAAAGCAGCAGAAAAATCTGGAAGATGGATGTCTCCATACCACAGACTATTGCTAGGAATTTTTTGTTGTTTGTAAAGGACAATGTGATAATTATTATTCCTTTAAAAAGAAAAAAAAAAATAAATGATACTTAAATATATTTAAAAAAAAATGTTTTTTCCAGTTGGAATAAACAGAAGTATTCATCCAAAGGGAAGAGTCTCGTGTATGTTTTTTGCTCTTAAGGAGTGTTGGTAAATTGTGAGTAGAAAATTTGATTTTCACTGAGCTAGTCTTGCAATAAAAGCACAAGAACCAGCTCAGCTCCATCCTTGACATGGTTTTGGTGGGCAGGGAAAGCTGGTGGAAGAACATCTCCTGCACACCACACACCTTCCCCAGGGCTGGTGACCTGGTGTGGTACCCCCTGGACCCATTATTTGTTGTTTAAAAAGCCACATCATAGATTCATTAGGGTCGGAAAAAATCTCTAAAGTCATTGAGCAAGAACAACCCAACACCACCATGCTCACCACTAAAGGATATCCCCAAGAGCCACATCCTCACAGCTTTTGAACATTTCCAGGTTGTCTTCAAATCTTCCCCTGGTAATAGCCAGCACAGCTCAGCTGAAATCCCTGCTGGGCCTCTGGCATGCTGGGGGAGACTATTAACCTGAAATTGTAAGTAACAGCCTTTCCTTAGAAGTTCACAGATTTTTCCATGTTTTCTAAAATAGACCTGCCAAGCTGGATAGGGGTATTGCTTACAGCAACAAGTATGACACTGTAACTACAAGTTATTATATAATTGGAAGTTAATATGTACCACTTAATTCATTGTCAGTGATTAAAAGCACAATGAATGTTGTCTGTACAGCTGAGCTGCTCTTGTGCAGCAGGAGCTTGGATTGTTCAGCAAATGATAAAAAACTAATCCCCAGCCTTTCCCCTTTTCCTGCTTGCTGCCTCTCCCCAGGGCTAACAGAACAAGTTTAGAGACTCCTTGCAGCAGAATTGCAGCACTCTGCACATGCAATTTTATAATGAAATCCTGGGCACAGTGCCTCTGTTCATACGATCATTTTTGCTGCTGGAAGCAACTCTTCAAAATTGGGTTCTCACTGCAGAGCATCTCTGCATCCCTGCAATGACTGATGTACACCCCAGCTTTAATGCAGCAATGGAATTAGAACAGATGGGCAACAAATGGGTGAGAAAAGAGTCTGTCGGGTGATGCTCTGCTGGACCCTTCACCAGCACCACAGAAAGGTGTCAGATCACATTTTCTAAGAAAGAGTTCGTACAAATTTCAGCAGTAAATGCAAATGCAGCTTCCAAAGCCTTTTGATTTTTCATAGGGGCTCCAGAAGTCCGGTACACTTTGAGGCATATGATTGTAGAAAAAGAGATCTTTTTCTGCTTAGCCCAGTTGGAGTATGATTAACCATTTCTGACATACCCACTGAGCTTGAGGGATGGAGCTACAAGTCTGTAAAATCTTGCTCCATTGCCATCTGGCCCTGCTGGTTCCCCTCTCTGTGCGTGCTGCTCATGGAAGCAGGGGACATGTGCTGACGTTTCCTTTTGTGTCTCCAGAACTGAGTGAAGGTGACACTGAGTGAGCTTTACTGAGACACGATGTTAGTTAGTCCCAGTCTCCCTGGGGTCACCTGCAGTTTCCCTGGCTTGGCCAAGTGGGCTTCCCCAGACAGCTGTGCTGCCAGGGCCAGCCTGGCACACTGTCACTTACAAAAATAATTAAATCTGACCAGGTCTATTGCTACCACAATTTTCTTCTGTAAAATATGTCTTTTTTTCCCCCCTTTATTCTCCAAAAAGTCCTTGGCAAAATCCACCCAGTGTTACCACTGTATTGGGCTGGTGTTAACCTCCATTGCAAAGCCAAGGTTTGCACCACACACTTGGCCATGACTCATGTGATAGTGGGAGCACAGCATCTTTCACGTCCATGTTCCCCAGCAGACATGGGGGCACTCCCTAAGGTCCCTGCAACACCTGAGACACCCCAGCATGACAACATGTTGGCCCAAAAGCCACTAGGGCTATGCAGGGAAGCTTCCAGCACACTAAGGCTTGTTTTTCAGGAAGCCAAAAGCCACAGAGTCTTGAACCTGGCAGATACATCATGAGATGAGCAAAGCCTCTGCAGAAAGATGCAGTGATCAGAAGTGTAAAGTTAAAAATATTCAGCAGCACCTTGTCTGGAAATTATCATCCACAGATAATCCCACATTTGCTAGAGGCCCAAGTGGCTCTGGTACAGCCCAAAGCCCTCAGTGGCTTTGAAAAGCCAGTTGCTGATGAAGGGAGGGACAGCATCGCTGAGTGGTGAGTTAATTAATTACATCAGTTTGACAAAGACTGAGTGCTCCTAAGAAACAGGCACACATTTACCCTCACAATTTAATACCCCAAAAATCCATGCCTGTGCAGTATGGGGCTGGCAGCACCCTCCTGGCTGGGGCTGGGTGCCCCCTCCCCAGCTCTCAGCTATCTGGTCTCCTGGGCTTTGAACTGCCCTGTTACCTAATGAACTTTGCTCTTTCAGGCTAAAAAAAGCTCCCAGTTCCTTGCATTTACATGCAATTATGCTAATCTTGAAATCTAGGTTGTCCCCATTCTCCTGAAGATTATGTGCCACCTATTATATGACCATCCTCCATGTCTGGAAAAGCTCATTAACTGAGAGCAATTCTAGAGGATTTTATTTTAAAGATTATCCTTTTTTTATGCAATACATTTTCAACCTAGATGCTTAAAAGTAGGAATTCAGATCCAGTTTGAATACAAAGGGGAGTCACTGGAGACCTGGGGCCCCTTTCCAAAAGCATCCACAAGTTGTGACATCTCAGTGCAGGGAAGGAAGGAAGGAAGGAAGGAAGGAACTATTGTAGTCATTTTTAGTGCCAAGAATCCTTGTCTGGATCTCTGAGAAGGAAAAAAATTAGAAAGTTTAAATTACTTGAATTTGCTGCCTCTGGCCATCAACAATGAACTCCAGTGTTATGCTGTGTGTTCCCTTCATGTTATGGCATCAGCTTCATCTGCATCCAGGCTTCATCCTCAGCTGGGAGGAGCAGAGAAACCCAGGTCACAGGCTTTACCCACCTATGGGACACTGGCTCTTAGGTCAGTGACCAAAGGCATCTCCACCTTTCTGCTTCTTCACTTCTTATTAACCACTCAGCAAATTACCAGTTTCCCTGTTTTAGGCAAACCTAGTCAGTTGCTAAATGCTAAAGCATTCTCAGGAGAGTTTCCTGTTGTAAAAGCAAATATTTATATCTCCTGTGCTCTTAGAGGCTCTGGATCTGATCAACTCTTAAGGCAAGATTTAGCTGAAAGGGATGATTTATTAAAATGGATAAAGAAAGCCCTGTGAAGCAAGTTAATTCAGTCTAAATAAAGCATTAAACTCTGAAGAGCACACATCAGACCACAGTATATCTGTATATGTATATGTATATATATACCATGTAATTCTGGCAGTCAAAAGCACAGCGCTCTGGACTGGGATCCCATATCAACACCCAGGAGTAAAGCAGCCCTGAGTCAGGCTGGGTGTGTATCAGGCAATGTATATATTAGCACATGCCCTCCTCTGTAACGAACCCAGTCAGGCAATCCACTCCCACCCGAAATACAGGGATGCCTCTGGCTGCTGGCCCTGCTTGTGCTCCGTGCCTCAGTTTCCCTATCTCCAAACCTCCACCACAATGAAGCTTTTAAAAGCAAGGAACTTAAAAATCTGGGGTGAAGGAGGCTGGCAAGAGAGTTCTGATTTAGACCAGTGGCTCAGGGTTTGAGCCAGCTTTGTTGGCACTGCATGCCAGTAATTTCTATCAGAGTTGTTTCCTCCCTTACATCCTTGCTGCTATAGAGCTTTAGCTCTATACAAATTGAGGTTTTTTCTTCTTTTCTGTAAGTTGGGCTTTAATTGTCAATTATTTGCTCATGAGCATGCTTTCATGGCTGATGCTGGAGAAGACTCAAGCCGTTTTTATTTTGGTACTTAGATTAATTAGCTGTTTTGGAAGAAGGAGGCAGTGCAGAGATTCATTAATTGTCAATTATTTGCTCATGAGCATGCTTTCATGGCTGATGCTGGAGAAGACTCCAGCAGTTTTTATTTTGGTACTTAGATTAATTAGCTGTTTTGGAAGAAGGAGGCAGGGCAGAGATTCATTCTTGCTGCTCATCACATATTCATTATTTATGTTTTTTGGTATCCCAAGTAACTCGGCACAGAAAACAAGTAAATGAAGACTGAAATATACATAAAACATCTGGAGCTGCTGCAATCCCATAATTGTCACTGCTCGTTCACAATGCACAGAGGGCCTGTTAGAAAGGCCATTCATATACTGGCCCAATGGAGATTTTCCTTCCAGATGCCTCCAATGAGCTCCCCCATCCTCCTGCCCCATCTGCCTGGCTTAGGTCTGACCTTGACTCCCCACCAAAAGCCAAGGCAGCAAAATTGCTCATTGTTGGGAGCAGCAGCCTCTGGAGCTTCTGGCCCAAGACAGTAAACACAGCTGGGCACATTAGCACTGATTAATAATTTATGTGATGACTCTTCAAAATAGTAAATCCTGCCCCCCCAGCCCACTCCATCCTTCATCATGTGCCTGCTGAGCACTTTGGGAATATTTAGGAAGCTTTACTAAATTCATAGACTCTTGTAACAGTTTCAAAATGTTGAGTGAAACACTTGCATCTCACACTGCTGACTGTTCATGTGGCCACAGGAGAGAAAAGGCGAGCCAAGGAGAGTCACTGCAAAATCCTCATGGCTTAGATGAAAATTTTGGTCCAGCAGACACCATGCTGCCCTGTGCCTTCCCCCTGCAGCTCTATGCCCCTCTGCTCAGCCACCACTGAGGAGTTAAATGAAAACCTCATCCTTGGGTAACAGATGGGTGAAATGGCAATTTTTTTATATGTCAGGAAGGCCAGGCCTCAGCACAGCAGCATCTGAGTGCGGGGAACCTCAGTGAGACCCTCCAAAAGTGCTGGCGTGGCCCCAGCCTGGGGCAGAGATGGCTCAGCTGGCAGCACTAGGGGGGTCTGCCAACCTGAAGGGAAAGGAAAAAAGGGAAAGGGAAAGGGAAGAAGTAAATAAAGGGAAATGCAAAAGGAAAAAGGGCAAAAGGGAAAAAAGGGGAAAATAAATGGGAAAGGGAAAAGCAGAAAGGCAAAGGAGAAGACGAAGTGAAAGGGGAGAAGCTTTTTCCTCACTGGGCACACAGCAAGGCAGTGGGCAGCTGCCTGGGCAGGCGTACCAGGGCAGCCTCCTCTCCCAACACTTGGCCTTCTAGCAGTTCATTTTGGAATTCACAGTGCTGGGAATAAGTGTGCCTGGCTTCACCACCTGGCCCAGTTGTGACAGTGGAGGGTTTTGCTCAGAGGAAGCAAATCTTTGCATATTTATGAACATAATTGTTTATGGCAAAAGATACAAAGAGGAGAAGTTGATTTGGGATGCACAGAGAACTGGAGCAAACAAGCCTGGCTCCCCATGGGGCTTCACTGCAACCCCAGAGATCCATCCCTGCCTTTTAATGCTCCTGGATTGTTAACAGCTGGGAGAGGGTGGGGAGAGACTGTCTAGGGGGAAAAAAGGCAAAAATCTCCCAGTTTCACTTTCATAATTTCAAGTTTCAAACCAATGTTGATGACTATGTCATTATTGCTGAGCATCTACTGGGCTCAGGGAATAAAATTCCTTTTATTTGTCTCCAATGACAGGATTTGCAAATGCAAGAGATTTTCAAGAGTTTGTCTCAGTCCCTGTTTGTATGCAAATCATGTTGTAACATTTCTTAGACTAAAAGACCTGATTTTTGCTATCGTCAGTCAAAGCATCTGTCAGCCTTGTCAGAAAGAAAGACTTTGATTCTTTCAGGTCCAAACAACCCAAAATTATTGCTAGAATATTGAGATGGTTTTAAGACATGAAGATTACAATGAAAATTGCTCAAACCCCAGTTTTCCTTTCAATGAAATTTAAATTTTGATTTTATTTCCACATGTAATGCAAATTTTTTTCACAGGTGACAAAGTTGTAAAATCAGAGTTCAATGCAATATTCCAGATCTCCATAATCGAGCAGGGAGCAGTATTGAATTCAATCACATCTACAGGAGAAAACTGGGATGAGGAATGAAACAAGCTAAAGAATGGGCAAAAATAATAGAAAATTGAGTAGGAGCTTGTGCCAAGGCTTGAAGGCAGCAAGTGAGGCTTCGAGATCAAACACCAGAGATGCTGTAAGCACCCAAGTGCTTGGAAATAGGGTCCTCTCCAGGAGGTAAATCCTCTGTCCAGAGAGGAAAATGTGCCATTATCCCTGCACCTGTGGACCCCAGAAGTCTGAGGTTTTGTTCATTATAAAAACAAAAAAGGGCTGGTGCCTACAGGAATACTTTCCCCTTGGTGTGGCCTGGGCCTACCTTTTGGCAAGATAATCAGAGCATCCTCCATGTGACATGGGTTGGCTGAAAGTGGAAAACACTGGTTAGCAAGTGAAACAGTCTTTCTAAGAGCAGGATTTCTGCTTTCCCACGAAAATTATTTTTAACAACCTGCTAGATGGAGAGCTCACAGTGTTCCTCTGGGTCTCTGCAAGGGTATGTCACTCTGCTCTTGGCAGGGAAGGATCCCTCTCCCAATAAATCCCCATTCAACCATTTCTCATCGAAGAAGTCACTAAAGCCTAAAAGACTTTAGTGCAGACACCAACCAAAAAGGCACCTCCAGCTCCACACCTGGATAAAGACTGGTAGGATTGGGATGTGCTGGTACTGCTTTGGATCTCCTCCAGCACCATCAGCAAGTTCCCTGCCTGTTGGCATCAAAGTACAGTTCAAGTCCCTGAGTTTGCTGGAAATAAAGAAACTGGTTTGAGGGTCTGCCCTGGGGCCAGTGTTTCTCCTTGAGCAGGTGAGAGGAGGCTGCCTGAGGTCCTGTCCTGTGGACCTGGAACAGCAGTGTGAGCAACACAGCATGGCCCTGGTTTGTTCCCACCCGAGTTCTCTCCCCACAGAACCAGCAACAAGCTCTGCTGCAGAAACAGGGAACCTCCTAGTGACCCTGAGCTGCTGCTTTGGGCAGTTTTAGGATCTAGGAGGTTGCCAGAGGAGCCACATCTCTGTCCTTAAACAGGTACAGAAAGTTTCTCACTCCTGGTGCCTGCAGCTTTACACCTTCACTGATCACTGCTCACTGTGACCACCAGAGCAAGCAGCCTCTGCCTGGCACTGAGCATCCACCTCCAGCACAGAAAACAGACGGATTTTCATTTACAGAGGCACCAGGCTCTCTCTCTCCTGCACACACACACATGGAGTTCTACATCACAGCCTCCACCATTTATATGAGGAACCGTGAAGAAATAACATGTTATAAAAACAGCATGGATATATCCCTCAAGCTCTGAATGATAAGGCAGTAATCATTTCACCAACGTGAAGAAAGATCTCCCAGTACTCTTTCCTAAAGGTAAGCATGTTCTGGGACCAGCATGCACAGTTTTCCAGAGAAGTGATGTTCCCAAAAGCCACTACATTAAACTACAGGCAGAACAGACAGTTTCAAATCAGCTCCTGATGTGCTTCCATCTAACAGCCCAAATAACCACATTGCCTTCATTTTCATACTGCATTATTTATTCATAGAACCTTGGGAAATGAGGAGCCTCAGGAGCAGTGGGAGCAGACTACGTACCCACAAAGTAATATTTCCTTCTCACTGATGTGTTACCATCATTTTCCCAGCACAGGACTGTGCAAATGGATTGCCCACCAGCATCTTCCCAGGCCTCTGCCCACCTGCAAAGCACATGCTTCTTATTCTTCTCTCAGCACAGCACAAGGCACAGGGGGCATTTTATCAACTCAACCTTAACCTGATTGCTAATTTCCTCCCTCAGACTGTGTGTCCCTGTATTTCAGGCTTTCAGAAGCCTGAATTTCTGAGGTTTGTGGCTGGCTGACCCATCTATCCTGCCAAATGCCATTTGCACCAGCAAGTTTGAACCTTTGGATGGGCAAGCACTTAAGCACGAATGTGAACAGTCACTCCTGGGCATGCAAACATGACTCTGCAAACACAGAATCCTAGAATGGTTTGGGTTGTAAAGGACCTCAAAGGTCATCCAGTTCCACTTCCCCTGCCATGGAACACCTCCCACCAGAGGTCCACATGGACCATCCCACCCACCCACAGCAAGGATGAACTTACTGCTGCAATCATTGTATAACATCTTGGTGCCACAGAATTTTGCCCTTCTAAATTCAGCACCTGAAGCAAGTAGATGGTAAAAAGTGCGGTGGTGGTGATTACAAACTCCAATTTAAAATGGTGGGAAAAAAGCCCAATGGCTTTCCTTGACTTCCCCCACATTTCCAAGGTCAGTCACCCAGTCCTGAATACCAGGAGGGAAAGGCGAACACCTCTCCAACTGTTTTTGGACAACTGAAACGTTTAATGCCAAGGCCATTTGGTCCTTGTCTCCAACTCTGAGCTAAAAATATACTGATTTCTAAAATGCTCAGGTGAGAAAAGAAAAGAGCATTTAAAGTTCTTGCAAAAAAAAATAAAATAAAAAGGAGATACAAATTCCTGTGAGATTTTTGCCTATTTCATGCCATAGCTTCAATCCCATAATTAGGTCTCCTGTCACTTCACTTGATGCTCTGTCGCATTTATCTGCAGCTTTTTCACCCTGTTTTCATATCTCGTAATATTTTTTTTCCATGATCATTCTCAAAAGAAGACAAAAAAAAGGATTCTTGACTTTCTCTCTGATAACTGAACTATGTAAGAACTGTTTTAGCTTTTAAAGGAGGTGATCATAGTGTCAGGGTAGGCTATGTATAAATTAGGAGATAGATAGATAGATAGATATAAATACATATATATATATAAATATATATTTAAAAATATATAAATATAAATAAATAAATATATATATATATATATATAGTGTGACGTATATAAAGTAATGGCATCCATAGAGCAGATACAGCCCAGTGAGTGTCCCAGTGGTCTGATGGGCTCTCCTAAAACTGGACCCTGAAAGGAGAGGGCAGCACTGGGTGCAAGAAGTCTGATTTTTTGGGCAAACTACAAATGCAGGCAGTGGCTGCACTGAAAAGCTGGGGCACAGAGGGTACCTGCTTATCTTGCAATTAAATCTCAGTCAAAATTTATTAACAGTGAAGGACCTTTCTGCCTGTGAAATGGTACATGCTTCCGCGCAAATCCAGGCAGTGAACCATGTTCCCAAATGCCAGAATAGATGAGCCTGATGTCAACTGCATCACCCTTTTATCTGATACATGTTTATTAAGTGAAGACAGCATATCTGTTGCATAAAAGATAAGCCACCTGCTGCCAAAGGGCCACCTTCCCTCTGCCACAGACAAATGTGCTCACAGGTAATTTATGCTCAGACTGTACTTCAAGTCACTCTGTGCTTGCCAGATATTGAAAGACCAGATTTCTCATTGCTACAACACAAACCCAAACGGAGTTACCTCCTCCTCTTCTGGGCATAAACACCCAGTGATGGCCACAGCTCCGTTGGAGCAACTTCTGGCCAGGTCAGTGAGACCAACCAGAGAGAACCCACAAAAGGCTGGGCCCAGGATATTTAGGACAGAGATCTGGTGTAGTGAACCCCTCCTGTGGCCCATCTCGTTTTGCAAATATAAATCTCGGGCTTGTCTGTATTGCTTCCAACAGCTTCACCACACTGGTGATGGGTCCAGCTCCAGCCACACCAGCACCTGGCTCTGATTACTACAGCCATCCCTCCCAGCAGCACAATTGCCCAAGTTGAGGCTGCTGTTCCTCCCACCCCAGTGTGAGGCTGTGTGGCCATGTCCTCCAGGAGGGATAAGCCAGCAGCAGCAGGAGCACTTCACCTGGCTTACAGTCAGCCTCGGCATCCCCATGGCAACTCCAGCAGATCCTGTATCCCTAATGACTCCCAAGGAACTGCTGCACTCACAAACAACAGTTGCAATCAACTCCTTGGTCATCTCCAAGGGGGCAAGAGGATAATGCAGAAGAAATTAATAAGAAGCACTGAAACCACTTTGAACAGTGTAATTGCCTCAACAATTCCTCTGGATTACAATTAGTCTGTTCCTTAAAATGCACAACATTTCTCGTGTCTCTCAGCTTTTTTTCTGCTGCTGCTGCTCACTGCTGCCCTGTGCATGTCCATGGAGGAGGCTGAAGGGGACTGAGTGGGATGTGCCATGCTCAAATGAGGTTACTGTACCAGGATGAGGTTTCACCATCAGGACATGACAGATCCCAAATGCAAACATGGAAAATCCAACATCATTACCCTAGGGCACCTTTCAGCTTAAGCATGTCAGGGGAAGAAGTGTCTGAAACCTGATGGAGAGTTTTTGCAGTAAAAACCACTAAAACCAGTCTTATTGTAAGACATAAAAGAGTCCTGACTTAAATTCTAGACCAAAAGCTCAGTCCTGCCCACAACAGCATCTCAAATCCCTAGCTTTCATCTTTCCTGAAGTCATTTGCATGTGGATAATTATACTGCAGCAACTCCTGAGGAATTTTATCTTTTCAGCTAAGTGAAAAGTGTATTTTTTTTCATGCAAAGCTTCTGGGCAGCTCTCCCCAGTGGCCACACTGACACAGGAGTTTGCACCCCAGTACTGGGACAGGAATATACCTGACACCACCCAGGGACCCCCAGGTGATCTCCCCCATCACTGCTGGGGTGCATCCCTGAGGATCAGTGGGCAGGATTTAGCTGTCCATCACTACTCAGGAGCCAAAAGGCATTTCTGTCTCATGGCTCACATCTTATTCACCCCAAGGCTCTATGGTGGGAGTTCTCCTCACCAGCCCCTCCAGCTCCACATATCAGGATTTCAGGAAAAGCAAATTACACTGGTTTTAGGGTTAACATGTTTGTATTCATATTCCAAGCCTTGCTTTCATATCTTCAACTCATTTTCCAGCATCTTCAAACAAATTTCACACTGCTGGTAAAATGTCAAAGGTTTAGTCTGATATGTGTGATACTGATGCCACTAGGGAGGGAGATGATCGTTATCTTCCACTTCCCATCATGTTTCTTGCAGGAGTGAAAACATATCAGGAGAATTCACTGGGTTTCACTGCGCAAAGGTGAAATTTGGGACCTGCAAATGAACACAAATCAAACTCTCTGAGTGTTGGAGTGAAAGTTTCTCTGGACTCAGACCCAGAGGAAAGCCAAAGCACAAGGGCTGAATTAAAACCTTTGGATAAACTGAGATACATGAAGTCACATCAAAGTGAAATAGAAATACAGATTTTTAACTTTTAGTAGAAATATATGCTAAGTGCTTTAAACATTGAAAAGCTGCAGCAAAGAGACCTTAAACATAGTTTTTATTGCAGCAGTGTTAACTATTCACAGAATTTCTTCACTTTAGACAAAATATAGACAGAACTATACTGTCTACATTTTTTAGATAGAGTGTTCACATAAACAATAAGAGCTGATAGAAACTGTATACGCAAATCTGTGTAACACTTGTGTAAGACTTATGACTGTTAGAATTAGACCAGGATAGGCTAAGGAAAGGAAAACTAGAATTGTGTGTTAATCTTATTGGTCAATTAACAAATATAATCCACACTTCTGTAAGGAAAAAATATAGAGGAAACTAGAATTAGAAAAAGAAGCTGTTTTCTGCCTGTTATTTGCCTGCTGCTGCTGTTGCTGCTTGCCTTTATCATGTAACCTCCTTCGAACTCTGCCTTCAAGAAAGCTGTGAAACTATGAAATAAAGAACTTAGCAAAACAGCAGCCTCCTCTGCTCTCTTACCCTGGTCCAAGAAGGGAGGGTGTCCCATCAAAAGCTCAACATCTGAGGAGCACAGACAACTTTGCATATAAGAGACCCAAGTTTATGTGACTGACTTATCTGTTTTTTCCAGTTCCATTAGATGGTCTGAGGGAATGTGGATTTGCCAATGAGCCTTGCCATGGCTGTGACCTGCATCAGAGAGCAGGACCCGAAGCCTAGGACCACCCTCCTGCAAGCCTCATGTTTGGCTTCAACTGGATTAAGAGTGGAATAAAGACAGCAGGAAAAAGATGAAAAATGTAATGAATGCATCAATACTGGGATTTTTATTCAGATTAGTGTATTCCCTGAAGTATCAGCAGGTTTTTAAAAGATCCCTTCAATTCTGGAAGAATTTCAGAGAGTGCTTCCACACGCAGCAGAGAAGCCAGTGGCAATCTTGTGCCACAAAACAAGCAGAAGAAAGCAAGCAGAAAGGTTCTTTCTGTTCTGGATTGGTTTGAAACCCAGAGTTTAAAACAAAGTGGCTGCAGACTGCAATTTAATGGTTTGCAGAGCTGTGGTGGGGCTGGGGGTCCTGGGGGTCTCAGTGAGGCGGTGGCAGGCCTGATTTGAGCATAGTTGCCCTGTGTTCTGGGCATGGTTACCAGATGAGCAGCCAGTCCACACAGCCATGCAGGAGAGTTTGTGCCGTGAGGGCTTTGTGCCATGAAAACAGCTGAAGGATCTCAATGCCAGAGGGAGCATGGGAGCTGGAGGCCCGACTGCTCACACTGTGCTCAGGCAACCGGGCTTACACCACTTCACATCCCAGCAAAATGAAGTGGGTCCAGTTAAGCCCTTTGCTGTGGGAAGTCCTTTTCTCTACTGTGAAAATAAATGTTCTCTTTTAAACCTTGGGATGTGGCAAGCAGAGAAAAAACAAAAGATTCAATATTTGAGTTTTGGTCCTAGCCTGACTACCTGCAAACCCAGGGCAGGACAGGAGGCAGGGACAGGAACCAGCACCAAATGGTGGGGAGGACACCCATCGCTGGATGGAGAGGACCACGCATGTTAAATGTCACCCAGCCTGGCCAATCCAATACCCACATTGCTGCTGGCAGCCCTCATGGGCCTGTGGATTAAATTCAGCTATCACTAAAGCATGGCATTACACTGATACCCAAATACCAATCAGTATTATTGACTTCAGTAAGTTTTCCTCTGAGCCTGTAACTGTAATTTAATTTTGCCCAAATTAGAAAAAGCAGGCTGCATGAAAGCAATATTTCTAAGGCTTCATTTCGGAAAGACATTTGGATCTCAGAAATAGGACTTGAAGTGTTTGTAGCGAGGAACATGCTTAATTAGATTCATGTCTGAGAAGTCCCCAGCTGTTCTGCAGACAAACAGAAATATCTGAAATTTCTTCCAGCTCTATGGAAACATAGAGATTGGCTCCTCTCCCTGTTGCTCCAGTCTGAGAGATTTGCACGTATGATTATTATCTGTTGCTGTTTCACACAATACAAGATGCCACACAATCTCTGAGCACAGAGCAAATATTCCAGCATTTTGTTTCATGATTACTTCCACCCTGTTCAGGTCAGCATCTGAAATATTCTTTGCTATTTTTTTTCCATGTGAAAGGCTTTCTGGAATTTGGACGTAACATACATTCATTATGAAATGAAAATACCTCATGTGTTCAGGATGGAAAAAAAAATCCCTGGCTTTCAAGAAAGCTTTGTGAGCTTATTAAAAACAAGAGCACTCACTATGCATGTTATTCTGCCAAATGAAAAATTCCCTCCTTGCCTCTTAGGCTTGTAAGCTGCTTTGTGTGCTCAAGACATCTTTTTCCAGTGTCCAGCACATTTTCATCATTAGCCCAACTTGGAATAAAATATTAGCTGCCTTGTATCAATAGAAGGGACTGCAGGGCAGCCACACCTTGGCTCCATCTTCATTGAAAAGGGATTCTGGAAAAGTCACCAGTGACAATGCTCACCTGGCCCTCGGACTTTGGGTGCAGACCCCTGTGCCACAGGGAACCTTCATACCCAAACCATGTATCTGGGGAGAGCTGAAATAGGAACTGTGTGCCAAAACCACAGCAGGCCATAAACAGCACAGCTTGAGAAGAAGCCAGTTGTGACTGCCTCCAAAATCCACATCCCTGGGGCACTGCGGCAAGTCCAACCACACAGGGAAAGATGCAGTCTGGGAGCTTCAGTTCCAGATGCAATTTCCAGGCCCACCTCACCAGCCTGGCCACCTTCCCCTTCTCTTTCTTGTCTCCCTATTACTCACCCTAGCCCTTTTTTTAGGGGTCCCAGCCCCACTCCTGGCTAATGCTTTGAGACAAATCTGCGGTGCATGGTGGGGGCTGGTGAATGTACAGGTTGATCCTCCACTGCCTTCTTTCCTCTAATTCTTTCTGCCACCACTTGTACTTCCCCAAAGCCCATTCAACAGTCCAGGCTGGGTTGGGAAGAGTTGTGGATGGACACTGTCAAATCAGGCAACCAGCCACTGCCCATGGAAGAGTCCAGCTGGGCATCCTGGCACAACCAGCTGCCATACTTCTGGGTACAGACCTAAGCATGGGGCATTTTGGAAATGGAGCTCTTACCAAGGTTGTACCAAGGAGCTGGGGCTGGATACACAGCAAAGCATTTGGACAGGAGAACATCAAACACGAGAGAGCCTCAGGAAAGAGAGGTTAACCCCTTACTGTCAAAGGTACCCACAAGGGGGTGTATCTGGTGAGGTATGTCAGACAAGGAATACTGCCTCAAACCCTGCTTGTAGCTGGGCTGGATCTCACAGTGAGCAATACACAGTGCAAGGATGAGACTGAAAAAGTGCATCCATGCAGATCACCTCCAGCAGCCAGTGGAACAAGTCAAGGAACTCACCCAGAAATTCACCCCACATGACTGCAAAACCCTGCATTTCATCTGACTAAGGATGAGATGAGTAACAGCAAATACAAGGATGAACAAACATTTCAGGACCTTTGAAGAGCTGTTCTCAGTAACCAGCAGCAGCATTCATTATCCCATAGCTACCTGAAGTGGGAGCTCTCAGTCTCCCTTGCCACACTACAAGCCAAGTCAGTCCATTGGTCAGTGGAGGTATTTGGGCCATTGGTCAGTGGTGCCATTTGGGTGGGTGAGTTTGTAATTTGGGACTGTTCAGTACTGAATCACTCACAGCTCATGTGCTATGGCAGATCACACTCTCTCTGCAAGATCTCTCTTTCCCCTAGTTCTTCATTCCCATTTATCTTACAATTAAGACTGTTTAAGAAGATAATCAGTTTGGACTTTGAAGCTTTTTTCTCTGATATGTGTTTTTTCCTTAAAATATAACTTCAAATATTGTGGCATTCTGGATGTTTGCTGTTTCAGTAACAAGCTGCTAATTGTAATTAGTTTTATCATGGTGTAAATTCAAAAATCTGCTCTGAATGCATTCCTTTGAATTTAGTTAAAAGGTACTTTTTGAGCTGACAATCACTTTGACTGTAGCTTGTGAGAAAGAACCAAATTTTAAACTTATGGGAAAAACTCATTTTACTGCAGGGCTGAGAATCCACTGTCTCAGAGCTCACTGGCATCAAGAGGTGCTAGTGAGAGCCAGAGCAAATATTTCCCTGGGCTTCCACTTTCAAGCAGTATGTTTTAGATTACACTTAAGTGGATTCAGGAGAGGAAACTGGGGGTGGTGGGTGGAAAGGATGCAAGTAGGTAAGAATAAAAGGAGGCAGTACATGGAAAATTGGAAGGAAACAGTCAACTAAAGAAGAAAAAAAGATGCACAAAAAGGCTGAGGAGGTACTGGCAGTATTGAGAGTAGATCATACAGAAAGCTCAGAGTTACATGTACCAAACTGAATAGATAAGGATAATAAGGAAATGCATAAGGATAATGTATCAAAGGATTGCTGCTGGGCACTTCAAAAATTGCTGTGAGTCACTAGAGGTGGGATGGAGAAAACAGGAAAAGGGGAATGAGTGAGAGGAAAACACTAAGATGATAATAACATTAAAAGATACTGAAATATATATTGAACAGTATACAGTTCAAAATATTCAAAATACATTATTTTCATGTTTGGACAACTGTGCAGGAAGAAAGTGACATCCTGTGCCCAGGAGGGAGGATGTGGCCAGGCAGAGGCTGTGCCCAGTAGGGAACTGGTGTCGGGGGTGGGGAGCAGGAGCCAGCCAGGGCTCAGGCTCTGCACAAACCAGCACCACCCATGGCACAAACGCGCTGTGCCCACCCTCCTCGTCCATCCTACCACAAACCAAACCAGGCTCCACTGCACTGTGGGGAATTCCTGTTGGGTAGTGGGTTACCTTGCACCAGGCAAAGCTAATCCTTTGTGTGAGTCTTTCTGTGGACAATATGTCCTCTTCCACCAGCCAGAATATGCTTCTCCTTTTGAGGATGGGATGTCTTTGCCCTCCACATCATTCCCATAGCAATAGGCAGGATGCAATTTATTACAGCAACCTGCAGAACCCAGGTAGTGCTACTGGGATATAGAGAAACTATGAAAACAAACACTTGTATTAAACATGAACTTCTGCAGTCAGATTCTCAGATGGGCAAGAGCAATGGCTGCTTTGCAAAACAGCGACTGAGGGCAAGATTGCCTCTAACTGGGGATAATTGTCATGGAAACTACAAGTGAAGTAGCACAAAACACAAGTAGGTATGAAAAAAGTAGCTGAAAATAGCTGCTCTGGAATATTTCTTTGCAAAGGTTCTAGACGTTAAAAGGCAACTGAATAAAGCTTAGTAATTTTAGATGTTCTTGGAAATTGGATTTTAAAGGGAAAAATGGGGCAAACCACAAAACTGTGGCTCAGGGAACATTCCAGGAGAAAAAAAATCTCTGAAAGAAAAATGAGTGCAAGTAAGACTCTTACAAGATTTATAATACACATACCTACAGATGTATAGACAGATAAAATAATGCATGTGTGCGTGATTACATAGAGCACAGAGTGCATATTTTTAACTACATAGAGTGTGCACACATATATAGGTGTATACATTACACATATACATTACCGGGAAAAAAATACTGAAACACCAAGGCAGCACAAATCAAATTCTTCCTGCATCCAACTGAAGATAAGAGGGTTTCTCAGAGGTTCACTTGACTGAAGTCCAAGGCCTTGAGCAGGAAAGCAAGTTGTCTGATGAGTTGGACCAGTGTCTAAATGGCATCTGCCCAAGGATGGCTGTGACCAGAAAACACACAAAGAGGGTGAGATCCAGCACCTAACAGCAGAATGGATCTGTGCAAGAGAGCCTACAGCCAACAGGGAGGCAGTTGGCAATTCCCAGCAAGGAGAGATGGCCACAAACCAGGACACCTTCGTATCTGCTCAAAAAAGCAGCAAACTGCATTTCACAAAGTGCCTTTTCCTTCGGTGGCACATCCAGGCATATTCTTCCAGCCAAAATTGCCGGTACAAGGAGCTGCAAGCACAGGGGAAGGAGCAGGTGTGCCAGTCCAGAAAGTGGAGCAGAAGGTACAACCTCCAGGTAATGGTGCTGGGAATGACAGGGCATGATTCAGCATGAACACGGAGGAAAGCAGGTGCGATGTGGAGGTACTGTCATGCAGGTCACACTAGGAAAACATTAAAGGGTGGTTTATGCACTTGGAGATGAATGAATTGTGTTCTAACAGGGAAAAGTGTTAGCTGGAAGATGCGAGAAGCAGCAGAATATATGTTACATCACTCAACAGCACTTGCTGCTGGCTGGGGCCAGGATAATCCCACCCCAGTTCTTGTGCCACGGTGGAATAAACAGTGAATTAACCAGGAATAATCCTGCGACAGCAACTTGTATATACGCCCTAGAAAGTACCAAGCAGTGTGTCTCAGCAGGCAAGACAAAATAGTTCAAGGTGAGTACCAGAGGTGTTCAGGCATTACAGCAGGTTCATGTGAGTTGGGGGATTTTAGAGGTTGGTGTTGGGGGTTAGGATTTTTCCTTTTGTTTCTTTCTCTCATGGAATTTCTCCCATTTGTTGCTAAGAGACAATAATGACCGGTACTTAAGAGAGACAAAAGACGTACCCAAGGGGGAGGGGGAGGATTGCAGATGGCTGCACTACCGTAGCTGAGGGGCATTCTCTTGGGAATGGCAGAGATACCTGAGATTTTGGACTGGGGGGAAGGGGCTGGGCGCAGCTCCTAACTCTCTCTCGCTCTCGGCATCGGAGGACGACGGCTGCTGTGAGCTGTTGCTTACTACAGGGAGCATTCACTGCCACCGCTGGAGCCCAGCCCTGTACTGCTTCTTCCTTACTGTGGGTGACCCTTTGCTCGTTAAGAGCAGCCGTTGCATTGGGACCTTATTAACACCCTATCTGACTGGAAAGGACCCTCACCATCTATTCAGGTGCCTCAGGGGAAAAAGCCCCCACCCCTTCCCAGAGGGCACGTCTCCCACGCTGCATGCGACACGGAAAAGCCTAGTTGCCGCTGCCAAGCCCCGCTGCTTTTTGCAGCTGCCTCAGGCTTTTTCGCTGCCCTCAAACCCAACACCCCGTGTCCACCCGACCCCCGCAGCTCCTGCTGCAGTTGGTGCTGTTTGTTGTTGCTGCCGTTGTTGTTGTTTGTTGGCCTTGTCAGATACATATATATACACTAGTAAAGAACTGTTATTCCTTTCCCCATATCTTTGCCTGAAAGCCCCTTAATTTCAAAGTTATAGTAATTTGGAGGGAAGGGAGTCATATTTTCCATTCCAAGGGAAGTTCCTGCCTTCCTTGGTAGACACCTGTCTTTTGTTTGTTGTTGCTGCCGTTGTTGTTGTTTGTTGGCCTTGTCAGATACATATATATACACTAGTAAAGAACTGTTATTCCTTTCCCCATATCTTTGCCTGAAAGCCCCTTAATTTCAAAGTTATAGTAATTTGGAGGGAAGGGAGTCATATTTTCCATTCCAAGGGAAGTTCCTGCCTTCCTTGGTAGACACCTGTCTTTCAGACCAAGACAGTTGGTCATATCCATGGAAAATATAATGATCAGCAACTCAAATGACAACCCAAAAGGAGGCAACAGCAGAAGAACCATTTCATTCACCAGAGGGGATTGCTACTCCCAAGTGCAAGGAACCAAGAAAAAACAAAGGTCCAGAGAGCAAAATACGAGATGGGGAAGGTCAAGGGAGAGGTGAAAGGAAAATGGGAATTTAGAGAAAAGTAACCCTAGCTAAGAAGCAATTCTAATCAGCTACAACGGGAGAGAGAGTTCAATGCAGCCCCAGCCAGTCAGGGCTTTACAGGGCACTGACTGGGTATTTATGAAATACCATGGAGGCACAGGTTTCTTTACTTCTGAGAGGTTACAACATAGACACCAAAAGGAATTAATTACATGGGGGGTTTTACTCAGTAATGTGAAATCGCAGCTCAGGAAGATTAAATATGCAACCAGAAGTTGCCTACATTGATGTAATGCCATTAATAACAGTAGCATTTATAGAGGGCTAAATCACACTTTCCTTTCTTAAGGCCTTTCTCTCTGACCTTTGAAGGTTTGATCTCGAGATGTGATGTAAATCATCTGGAGAGTTTTCTTCACCTCTACCGGGTGAAGGATACTTCTACTCTGTGAAAGTAGAGTTAGTCTTGCAAATAAAAGAAGGAAATATACTGGAGTTACTTATCTTTCAGGGCACCTGAGTACTCTGCTTCCCAAAGTCACTCAGGCACCTCTGTGCAATGGCAAAACTCTTCCCATCAGCTGAGGAGGATCCTCTAGCACCGCACAGAGATGGACTCTCAATTCCAGATGGTTTGAATTTTCTGCTCACTTATTAAAACCAACATAAAACCCCCTAAAGTAACAATCCATCTATTTTCACCAAAACTGAAGTTTCTCAGGCTAGCAACTTGCCCATTAGTAAAAGCAAAACATTTGGGGAGATCAGTGCCCAGGCACAAGGGCACAGCACTGTGTGAACTCTGAAATCGCACTCACTCTGGGATTCAAAGTGCACTCAGGAGAAGGAAATGAGCATCTTCCTCAGTTAAATTTGTGTTCAAGCCAATGGGCATTTGGCAGGTGCTCTCCAGGTACCCCAAAAGTCTGCAGAAACAGCCAGAGCTAAATTAGCACATATTTTAGAGAAATGCCTTGCCCTGTGAACTTACCAGCATGTTGAGACTGTGATCACTTCAACACTGGGTTTATTTTAGAAGACAACACAATATTCAATCATCACACTATTGTTTGTGTCAAACATCATTTGCCTTAATTAATAAATGTGTACCTGGTTTGCTATGAGATCTCAAAAGAAGTTACACAACACTTCTCAGCCAAGTGCTTTTCCTTTCATGATGTGAAAATCACTTGTGTTATAAAGAGTGAAAACAAGCAAACAAACAAACAAAAAACAAACAAACAAACAAACCCCAGGCTGTGTGTTGGAAAAGAAGCTGTGGGAAATAGACCAGTACTGGCAATTACAGTGGTAGCTGCTGCTAGGTGAGTAGTCAGGGATGAAGGCTGCTTTTCCATGGATCCCATACACCTCCTCCCCACTCTGCTCTCTCCATGATGAGACTCCCAGCTCTTCCTTCCTCTGCTCCTCACTCCTATATATTTCCTATCCCTCCATGCACTCTGCACTGGCCACACAGCAGTCCTTACTGCTGGCCAGATTCCCTAAACACCAGCTGAGCAAAAGGCACAGGAATACACTCACTGCAGGGCAGGATGGTGTGGGTTAGCCAGAATGGCTAATCCTCCCAGTTGGGATCTGCCCTCCCTGATCTCATGTAACTTCAAGGAACTGGACATTACTAAGAATTCATTACATTTATCAGATTTGGTTCAAACTGACCAAGGGGTTCAAAGACATTAGAGCACAGAAACACAGGCTGATGGCAGAGGGTGTAACTGCATGAGACTATTGCTTAAGAAAAAGAGGCTTAAAAAATCATCAAAGGACAAAAGTCACTCTGGAACCACAGGGGAGGCTGACAAGGCTGAGCTAAGGAGGAAGAAAATGGAGTAACTTCTCAGAGGACTGAAAGATTTCAAATTCCTTGTTCTTCATTTCAAATTACCTCAGCAAACTGATAACTAACACATCAACCCACCAACAACCTGAGGATTTAAATAAGCTTTTTGCCACCAGCACATGTAAACCCCAATGAATTCCAAACTGATGGTTTGTTTAAAGATCACATTATACGTACTACAGTCAATATCCAGATTATGCCAGGGTTGCTGCAAGGAAAAAGATATCATTTTAGGCATGTAAAGCCCCTCCAGTTTGGACAGAGACTGGGCAAGAGTAATCAGCACTTCTTAAAGTCTTAGAAATGTAGTGAAAGAGCTGAAGTGTGTTTAATTACCAGTCAGAGACATTGTAGCAAAGCAGATAAAGTTAATTATACAGTACAGGAGCATTTTCAGTTGATGTGGTAGTAATCATAGTCAACAGAGAAGTGCCCAACAGAAGGATCCATATACAATAAAAGCAATCATGGGATGAAAGAGTACAGCACAAATTACCTAAAAAACAAAGGCAGACACAGACACACAGCTGGAGCCATCACATCTTAATGAGGATTTGTGGATTTCTATGTTCAATAGGATACCTTAAACAGCAGCACACCTTACCCCGTGCATAGCACCCCCCTAAAACTCACATCAGTCTGCAGGGGATATCAATATTTGTGCTCCATGTGGGCCAGATCCAGCACCAGCCTGTGATAATATTGACACCATTTATCATGGGAAAGACTGGGTGCTGTTGCTGTGTATGAAACAAATACATCAGTGGGTTGGTCTCGAGTATCTGTTTTCTGAAACTAAATCGATACTTTGGAGAAAAGATGCAACAAACAGACCTCACTTTGATTTCAGACTCACAGTCTACCATCTCCCATGGACCCTCCAAAGTCCGTATCCCCCTTCCTGCTTGTAACAGGTGAGCTGGAACACAGGATCTGAAACAAAAGGCTCAAGCATACAACATTTGTGTGTGTGTGTATGTGTATTTACACATCTCCATAAATGTAATTTCAGTGTCTCTTGGTTTGATGATGGGACAGACACTGAGCAGGATTTCACTTCCCTGTGCTGGCAGCGCTCTCTCCCACTCCACGTTACAGCCATTCCACCCAGGAGCTGTCACTTGCTGCATGTCTTCATGCCACCAAATCCCCTGGGTTCTCACCTGTTCAGAAAGAGCTTCTCCCCTGAGATTTCCTGAGGCAATAGTGTTAAATATATCCAGCCTCAGGCAGCAGTATGCCATCACCCTTCCCTGCACCTAGGGCTGCCAGAGGTGTGGAGCAAAGGAAGAGGCTCCTCCACTGCCCCTACTTGTCTGTTTGATTTCTCATGGCCATTACACATTAACAGCTTTTCAGATCTCTATGTAATGATGCAGTTTCATCCTCTCTTCCCAAAGTAATAAGCTCCCCCAACATGTCTGCTTGTTGGAACACCCTGACTGTAATGCTGCAAAAGACTTAATTTGGGCACTATGTAAAACGTTGTCCTTCCAAACAAGGATTTATTGATTTGAAAATATGCAAGGGAATAAATTCTATTAATTGCTGTGAAACTTGGCTGATCAGCTGCAATTAGTGACACAGAAAGGATGACAAAAGAATATCACGGAGGTCAAGAGATGCAGAAATCCCACTCCAAGGGCATTTTCTAGCTGTTCTTATGCTGGTGCCAGGGCCTGTCTAACACCAGCCAGCCCATGGAGCTGCACTAGCAGAGGGCTCAACCCTGTGCTTTTCACTCCTTGCTGACACAGACTGTAGTTCGAGAGAGCCAGACTTCCTGAGACAACAGCCATACCTATGCCAACAATAATTACCTAGGAAAACAGGCAACTTCTAGGAGCTTATTCAGAATGCCTAACACTTGTATGCTTATACAGTGCCGCTGTGAGTATTGCTGTCAACACTTCCACTACTGAAGGGCAAAGAATGAAGCCAGATGTGATTCAAGTGCCATCTTTTCCCAAGTTCAGTTAAACCAGCCCTGCAAATGAAACAAATGCACTGGCCTTGAAGATGCCTGAGTGCGACAGCAAGGTATGAAAGCATAATTGGTATTGCTGAGGTGAGCCTGCAGCTCACAGCGTTGTGGCTGTGCACAAAGAGCTCTTCGTTACAGCACGGACAGGTCAAACAGCTCCCAGGGCCCTTCATGCCTTCTGCAGTGGGAATTAAAGTCACCCAACAGCACTTGGGGCCAGTCCTGGGTCCTCCTGCAGATCCTGATCTACTGGCAGAGAATGCTCACAGTGCCAGGACAGTCCCTGTCTCTGAAGCCTGCGAGAACCAGGTAGGGCTGGAGGACCTCCTTGGAGAGGAAAGGCGAGCACTCTGTGACCTGCTGCTGAAAAGTGCCACATACCCTGAGTGATGGGGAGCTTTTCCCTTTGTGGGCTGGGAGAGAGAGAGGGACAAGCAGAGGGATCAGTGACAGACATGGTCCCTGGCTCCCTTGATGGCACTGGCAAGCAAAGTACTTGGCTCCTGACACTGCCAAAATGGGTATGTTATTTATCTCTGCCAGCAGCAAAGTGGTGTCTGGCTGGACACAGGGGCCTGGAAACCAGGCAGTGGCTGGGGAGGGGACACAGCAGGTTTTGGGTGGTCTGTGCCCCTGCAGAAGGCTGGCAGTCCCCAAAGATTTCAGCCAACATTCAGCGACAGCAGGGCTTCACTAGGCACCCTGAGGGGGAAAAACAGCCCAGCAAAGCAAACACTCAGAAGGCAGAGACAGCGCGCAGTTAGTGCTCTGAAACACTGGCACCTTGTGGCAGCTCAGCCCCAGAAACATACTGTTTCTGACTGTCCTGCTGGACATCGGGGTGGCCTGGGCACAGCTCCAACAGCCAGGACACAATCGAGCAGCAGCACACAGATGCATAGAAAGCCACCTTGATCTGGGTAGCATTTAGTAACGAACAGCTGTTACTGGGGAAGGAGGGGATCTGGAAATCTCTAGTTGCACTTCCAGCCCTGTTTGTGGCCTCCTATGGCTGCAAAAATGATAACGAGGAGGGTGGCATTACTTGGGATGCCCATGATCACTGTCTGGGTCACTGACCACACAAGATGTGTTCACCCAGGAACTGCAAGGAGTAAAAAAACCTCTTGATGCATGTGAGCATCGCCATGGGAGTGCAGGGTCTGGACCCTACCTGCAGCACATCCATACTGTCACTCTTCAAGAAAAAGTTACTAGGGGCTATCACAGGGCTCCTTGCTGCCCTGATGCATCTGGTAAGGAAGGAAACAATCATTTGAGATCCATTTTGGAAAAAAAAAATCATTTGGATCCTTCTGAATGCTGTAAGACCACATTAAATTATGGTCACCACAAGGCCTTACTTCTTCATATAAATATTTGAGATATAAGTATTCTCCCTGAATTTTTTTTCACATTTAGTAGTGAATATCACAAATGTGTAGCCAGCTCCTTTTGTCCCTGTTACTGCTGAAATACACATAAATGTGAAAATATGGGCAAATATTTACAGGCAATAAATGCTGGGTGGGGTAATTAACTAGTGTTTCATATGGTTACAAACCAAAAACATCACATTTCAGCAATAACTTAACCCAGAAAAATTAAAACTCAGTTCCCTTACTCTTCTCACACCTAGCAAATTATTTTTCAGCCAATTAAGAAGTGGCAAATCCAGAAATGGGAGAACGAAGAAATTTTTCTCCCACAGTACATAATGAATCTGTGGCTTTCACTGCCACAATGAGCTGAGGATACCAAACCCAGCGATGTTGACAGGGTGAGGGTGTTTCTATGGACAGTGAGAATGGCCAGAACTGTAATGGTTATGAATGATGTGAATTTTGGAAGAGGGCAGACCTCCAGCTGTGGCTGCAAACCAATCTTTATATTAGGGATTAGGAAAAGAGTTACAGTGACAGCCAGGTTATCTGCTTACAGGGGAGTTGCACATACTTTCCACCTTCCACCCGTTGCTGGAGGGACTGTCTGCAATAACTGTATGTTGGAGCTGGTTCAATTTCTTTTCACCTTCAATTTTTGTGAGCTAATCCCAGCTCAGCCACTCACACAAGCAACATTCACCCGTGTGTGCAATGTCTGAGCACTTGGAACATCAGCCTTACTTAGCAGAAAAAACCCCAACCATCCTTTTCTTCCCAAACAAGGCATGCAAAGAATAAACAGCATTCCTTAGCTCCAGAGCACACTGCCTAAGGAATAGAGCTGGGGACAAGATGAAAAAAAAAAACCATGCAAGATGCCTGAAAGTGTCTGTCATAAATAAAACTAATTAACAGGCCTCTGAGCAAATGCAAAGGCCAACAGGAAAATAACATAAACACTGCTGCAAAAGTTCTGCATGCCGTTCCCTGCAAAGCATCAAAGCCGTTGCTCCTTGCGCAATCAATATGAAAGTGATACAAAAAGCAACTGAAAAAGAGAAACAGAAGACAAAGGGAAAAAATGACTGCTTCTAAAGAAACAGAGGAACTGCCCAACTTAAAACACAGTTTCTCCTTTATTTTATTCTAAAATACTATAATTATAAGCCAATAAATGAAGGGGGAAAAAAGTCAGAATCAATGTAAAAAATACTAGCACTTATCAAAAACACAGCAGGCAACTGTTTCTTCCAGTGATCTCCTAAATAATTTATGCCCAATATACAGAAGCCAATCTTGGGAATACACCGTGCCAAAACAGTCAAGGGAACTGTTTCTCCCCTCACCCAGATGCAAAGCACAACTCCAAAATAGAGGCACCGGCCAAAAGCTTTGTGCTTAAACCCCAATTCCAACAAACAATAACAAAATGAGTCTGGAGGAGCTCAGCTACAGAGCAAGTGTGGTCCAGAATGTTGGGTGGGATCCTGCATCCCACAAGATAGCCCTGGGCACCAAAAATGCCCTTTGCAGGAGCCAAGCACCCTGTGCCTGCCCCACCACCCAGCTGTGTTCCACTCCAAAAGCACTGTGTTTTTATCTTATTGCCAACTTCCAAGGGAATACAGTGGCTGATATACAAAGTGTTGTAAAGAATAAAAAAAGGGTTTGACTTCAGGTATCACCTGGGGATGAACCTCAACGACTCCACACACAGGCCCTATGGAGGCACAGGTTATGCCCCATCTGTAACATGTGGCACAGACAATTTGTGGACAGCCCTGGTGAGGAGAGAGAGCGCAGCAGGACCAGGGCCAGTGGGGTGGGGTGACACATGGGGACCACCCAACCCTTCTGCCACCATTTTCACTCGATATTCCCAAGGGAGGGAACATGCTCCAGCACTGGCAGTGTTTGCTGTGTGAGGTTGGGAAAGACAAAATCAAAGATGTTTAATAAACAGATGGAGAAACATAAAGAAAAGCAAAATGAGAAGTAGATCAACACGGGCCAGAGTCAGGTATGACCTCCGCACAACCCTGGATGAGATACAACCAAAACCAGGGTTGTTTAGGCCCTTTATTTGCCTTCTATTTGTTTTGTGCCACAAGCTCTGGCGTAACATATTCCAGTTCCTTTCTGAAACTACAAAGGCTACAAACCCACTTTTCCCTGTAACTCCTTCTAGGTCTGTGTCCCTCCCCTGTGCCCAAACAGCAGACAGGCCCTTGTGAACAGCCCCTTCCTAGGCCTGGTCAGCCTTGAGAAGAGAGAACTGAGAGGGGACCTCATCAATGTCTGTCAGTGTCTGCAGGGAGGCTGCCAAGAAGACGAAGCAGGCTCTGCTCAGGGGTGCCAAGCAATAGGGCGAGAGACAATGAGCACAAACTGATGCACAGGAAGTTCCACCTCCAGATGAGGAGAAACTTTCCTGGGCAGTGACCGCACACAGGAACAGATTGTCCAGAGAGGCTGCGGAGTCTCTCTCACTAGAAATATTCTAGAATCATCTGAACACAACCCTGTACCCTGTGCTCTGGGATCATAGAATGGTTTTGGCTGGAAGGGGATTTTGAAGATAACCCAGTTCCAGCCTCTCTGCCATGGGCAGCGACACCTTCCACAAGACCAGGAGCCCCTTCCCACCCGGCTTTGGACACTTCCAGGAACGGGGCAGCCACCTTCCCTGGGCAACCTGCACCTGTGACTCTGTGGCGACCGTTTCTGTGTTTGTGTG
>NW_008236442.1:1234957-1264126 GCF_000691975.1 Corvus brachyrhynchos | reverse complement strand
GAGGCTCTGGGGGTCGGGGGGGGCAGGGTCTGTCTGTCTGTCCGTCCGTCGGCCCCCGGCTCCGACCGTGTGTCTGTCGGGCAGCCGGGTAGCTGTCTGTGGTCATCGATCCCCGGGCAGGGGGTTGTGTACACGTCCCCCCGCAGTTCGGCATCGCTCTGCCCCCGGGACTGACTCCCCCGGGGCATGGACAGCTCGAGAGCAGCGGGGTAGAGCGAGGGTTGGACGTACCGGTGCCGTGCCCTGTCCCCAGCTCTGACCGCTCTTATGTCGTGCTGGGGTTGTAAGAGCTGTGAGTTGAGCATCACGGGCTGCCGTGCTCACAGTGGGATAAAGAGAATCATAGAACATCCTGAGCTGGCAGGGACTCACAAGGATCATCAAAGCCCAACTCTTGGTCCTGCACAGGACACTCCCAACAATCCCACTCTGCCTAGAGCGTTGTCCAAGTGCTCCGTGAGTTCTGTCAGGCTGGTGCTGTGACCGCTGCCTTGGGGAGCCTGTTCAGTGCCCGACCATGCCGTATGGGGGAAGAACCTTTTCCTGATATCCAACCTAAACCTCCCCTGGCACAGCTCCATGCTGTTTACTCGGGTCCTGTCGCTGATTTCCAGAGAGCAGAGATCAGCGCCTGACCCTCTACTTCATCTCACAAAGAAGTTTTGACAGCTTTGAGGTCTCCCCTCAGTCTCCTCTTCTCTTGGCTGAACACACCAGGTGATCTCAGCTGCTCCTTATACATCCCCTCCAGACCCTTCATCGTCTTCATGTCCGTCCTGTGGATGCTGTCTGACAGCTTAATGTCCTGCTGGTATTGTGGTGCCCAGAACTGCACCCAGAACTCGAGGGGAGGCCACCCCAGTGCAAGGTACAGAAAGTGCAAATGGGAGCAGTGTAAAGAGCAGTGATGAAAAAGGATCAGTGAAAGGAAGCATGAGGGGCAAGGCCTGCAGAAACAGTGGCTGTGCTGTGTCTAGATCAGCAGGTACCTGGTCATAGAAGGGGCGTCTCTGGCATTGACAGTCATGTTCTTCTCGGAACAAACACACTCTCATTGTAGCAGTGAACAGCAGAACCCTTCCTGCTTCTCTTTTAGACATGGCTCCATACTATGAAGCCCTGTGTAAGTCTCTGGAGTGGCAGATGGACACGGATCTGCTGAGCAAAATGAAGAAAGCCAATGAGGAGGAACTGAAACGTCTTGACAATGAATTAGAGGATGCGGAAAAGATCTTGGGGGAGAGCGAAATCCGGGATGCAATGATGGCCAAGGCTGAGTACCTTTGCAGGATTGGGGATAAGGTTGGTGACAGCAGAGGCTTTATGGACTGTTAGCTGGGCAGGTCCCATTGAGGGCTGGGGGATGTGCAGACGGTTTTCTCTATGGCACAGCTCACACATGGCTGGCAGATAGGGAAGAGTCTTATTGAAATTTAAATTATCCAGAAAAAAAGCAGTCCTTGAAAGAAAACTTGTTTTTTCTTGACAAGGGGAAAAGTTTGCAGATACCATTATTCACTTTCCTTGCGCCTTTAGACTTTACCAAGCTATTTAGATCATACTGCTGAATTTCAAGTTACAGAGTAGATTTGCATAGTCTTTAGCTTTAAAAGATACATGAGGAACAGCTTTTCTAACTTGATTTAAACTTGGATATGTTAAGATTATTCAGAATGCATAATGTGAAAGTCACAACTACCAGTGGGAGACAACACGTGTTCTTACAGCAGGTATTTTGTCAATGTTCTGGGTGCTTTTAACATTCTTACAGTAGAAAATACTATTTTGCCAGGAGGGAGCTCTGACTGCATTCCGCAAGACTTACGACAAAACTGTGGCCCTGGGACATCGTCTGGATATCGTGTTCTATCTGCTAAGGATTGGCTTGTTTTATATGGACAATGACCTCATCACACGGAACATTGAAAAGGCAAAAAGGTACTGCTTGGGTTTTCTGAGTGCACTAAAGCACTTTTGAAACAAGCTGTAAAAAAAGAAATGGAAGATAAATACCTTTCTGTCCAGAAATGACTGGGACTGGTAGTGAGAGAGAGTTACAGTCATGACTGGGTGTTACCTTGTTTTAGAGCACTTCCTACTCCTGGATTTTTTTAGTGGGGGGGGAAGAGAAAAGAAAGGTTAAAATTTTGTGGTAGCTGTTTTCTAGCAGCTGGCTCAATTTGTATTTATAGCCCAGCTCCCACTCCCACTTTGGGTGTGACTGGACTGTGCCAGCTGAGTCCAGCTGCTCCCAGTGGCACCCAGCTGGCTCTGTAAAGAGGGAGTTTTTCCTCTAGAAGCAAGAGCGGCATGGTGTGTTTTGGTGCCACTGTCCTTACCGTGTTCCACTGGTAGCTTCAGTGTCTCTGTGCTCCCAATGTTTTGAACCTCAGCAGTTCCTGTAGCAAGCTGTGGTTCCAGTCTCTCTGCTGCTGCCCTGAGACACCAAGGCAGAGGAGGTTCCCACTTCTTTTGTTGCCTTCTCAGCAGTTTTGTCTCACCCATGCCCTTCTTACAGCCACACCAATTTTGTGCTGATCGTTAAAAAGTGGCAACTTGTAATTTTTTTCTATGCCGCTGGTTGAACAGCTTTGATTTTAGCAGCAAAGGCAGCGGAGATCTGTTGCCACAGTCCAGGCTGACAGTAATCACATAATGACCTGCACATCTACAGAGACTGTTGTCACAGCTGAAGAGGCCATAAACTTTTCCTTTCAGCTGAAACTTGCACTGTGTAAAAGCCTCTAGCCTCTCCTGTCCCAAGGAAGCCACTTTCCTACACCAGCAGATGTACAAAACCTGGGCTGTTTCTACAAGCTGTAACATAAACCAAATTATTCTTTCTCTAATCTTGTGGTATCAGTTGATTTGTACTTGTTTCATATAACTTATTACATGACACGTTTACATAAGTAAATATTCTTTGTTCTATTTTAAGTCTAATAGAAGAAGGAGGAGACTGGGACAGGAGAAACCGTCTCAAGGTGTACCAGGGCCTTTACTGTGTAGCCATTCGAGACTTTAAACAAGCAGCAGAGCTCTTCCTTGATACAGTTTCCACGTTTACATCCTATGAACTGATGGATTACAAAACCTTTGTAACATACACTGTGTATGTCAGCATGATTGCCCTGGACAGGCCTGATCTGAGGGAGAAGGTAAGGAAAGCATGTGGAAACACTGGTGCAAACTGACAGAGCCTTTCCTTAACCTGTTCATCTCGAGGCTGAAAGGGATGGTGGTTAAAGATGTGTGTTTGCTTTCAGGTGATTAAAGGAGCAGAGATCCTGGAAGCCTTGCACAGTTTGCCAGCTGTACGGCAGTATCTCTTCTCTCTTTATGAATGTCGTTACGCAGCCTTTTTCCAGTCGCTAGGTAAGGCTGAGTTACGTCCTACAACACTTTCAGGTGTTCCAGTTATTTGTTTCAGATCATAACACAACTTTTTTGGAGTAGCTACAGTCTAGAACTAGAGCTACATGCAGAAAAACAAACTATAGAGATTGTTTTTAACAGTGATCTAAAATTTTCTGCTTTGATTTTTCAAACAAAGAAAGACAAAATTCACATCCAATGAGCCTTGTGAAAGGTCACATCTGATTAGGTGAAAAAACATTTTGAAGATGGCTGTGAAACACCATCTTACCTGAAGAGCCAAATCAGGAAAGCTTTGAAAGGTTTTATCTTCATAAGAACCTATAGGAGTTGTAGTCTAAAGGCCCTCAAATCTCAACCTGTACGAGACATTGCATAGAAATTTTTCAGTGTTGTTCTCATTGGCTTTCTGCTCTGGTTTCTGTGTAAAAGGGTGACACCAAAGAAAAGCTTTTCAGAAAATCCTCATTCTTGCCAGTTCTCAGACTGCTTGTTTTTCTTCTGTGAAATCTAGAATACAAGAAAATGAGATATTTAGGAAAAGCAAGGAAGAACCCTTGATTTTGTGGAAGACTAGGCCTGATGAGACTGAGTTAAAGGGCAGCATCTTCCTTTTGCCGGCCTCGTCCCAAGCCAAGAACTGACATTGTCAGGGAAAAAATCACTTAAGTGCCTGGAAATCCTTTTAACTAATTTAAGAGCTAGTAGCAGAGAATTAATTTTATTTCCTTATACAGGATTGGGTAACAATGTTTTATCAAGTAGTTACATACCAAATTCTGCTTGTTACCCATCTCCAGGCTGCTCCTGTGGGCAGCAGATCCAGCTCTTGCCTTCAGCAAGGTGGTCCCTCTCACCCCTGAAAGAAGGATGCTGTGCTGATTACAGCCTCTCATTAGCTCTGCCGCAATGTTGACTGCTCCTGGTTCCAGAACTGATACAGATTACATGAATTTACTTCTCTTTGGTGCAGAATCCCTTTCATATCTTGAAGAGTGCAAGAATACAATGTAGTTATGGTCACACATATTACTTATTAACTGGTGCCATGTGTTTTATTTACATAACTGATATTTGACATTTCTTAGAAATTACTGATTTTTTTTATTTTGCATCTTCTTTTTTTTTTTCTTTTCAGCTATTGTAGAGCAAGAGATGAAGAAAGACTGGCTGTTTGCACCTCACTACCGATACTACGTGCGGGAAATGCGAATCCACGCCTACAGCCAGCTTCTCGAGTCCTACCGGTCCTTGACGTTGGGGTACATGGCAGAAGCCTTTGGAGTCAGTGTAGAATTCATAGATCAGTAAGTTCTTTGGCTTTTTCAGTTCATAGAGATCTCCCTTTATACCTTTTAAATATTTATGATGATTCTCATTATGAGTAAAAATCTTTGTTCACTTGTATTCTAAATATGCCAAGTTATGTTTCTATGGAAGAGTGTGAGAAGCTGGTATTTTATTAATTACTTTGTTCTTTATATTGCTGTATTTATTGACCTTCATGTGCTATGAAACTTTAGATTTTAGAGGATAGCTTAGTTCACAGCTGTGCGAAAACTGAGCTGTTCCAACTTTGAGGATCTGCACATTTTTTGTACTCTGCCAGTCTCCCTCTCTCATTTTGCTTGGTTTCTTTTATGTGGACAGGATCTGATGTTTTTCACTTAAATCAAACATACCCTGGAGTCCCAATTTGAAATTCTTTTCTAGAATAAAATATAACAGATTTAGATTATGATAAGAACTAAGTGATGAGAGAAGTGAGAAACTTACTCTGTGTACATGAAGCACATTATTTCAAATGCCTTCACAAGAGTTATTCTTGTTTCAGAGAGGTTTCAGATTTTCTAACATAGAAAACTTACAGAAATATTAAAATGCTTGAAATACTCAGAAATTAATAAGTGTTTCAAGGAAACCAAATACCGTTCAATTCAAAGGTAATTTTTTTGAGTCATACTAATTCTTATGCTTTCCAGTAATTTATTATGAGTTGTAACTTGTCTTACTGTTGAGCACAGGAACATTTTCTTCTACCATCAGTGCTGTAGATCACCAGTTGATTAAACAAAACAATAAAAATAAAATTTTTAAAAGCATTTGAAAAAATTAAATATTATTGAGACACTTTTCTAATTAATTTCTAATTAATTGACTGGCATGACAATACTTACCTCAGGATAAATTCCAAACAGGCACACTGCATGACTGCTGCCTTTGGATTTGAAGAGTAGTTGGTACAAAGCTCAGTGATAAGTTTCACTAACTCAAGTACAACACTTTGGCCTGAGAAGAAAGAACTAAGAGGTTTTGTGTTCAGGTCAGGTCACGAAAATGATTATTTTTGGGTGCAATGTCCAAGGCTTAGTACGATGAGGATGCCTAAGATACCTTATGAAGATCCATAGGCTGTTGCTTCAGAAATACAGCAGCAGTTTCAGTGCTCTTAGGTCTGCAAGTCCCTGGTGAAACCAGATTTAACCAACTTTTTTTTTTCTTTAGGGAGCTTTCAAGATTTATTGCAGCTGGGCGATTGCACTGCAAAATAGACAAAGTAAACGAGATTGTAGAAACTAACAGGTATGTAATAGCTCCTAGAGGTTGTCTTTGACAGACCAGTTGAATTCTATATATTTTGATGACATTTACTACAGAAATGTTTAGTGCCTTGGTATAAATAATATTCTTAGTTCTAACCCCTTTTTTTTCCCCTACGATTCCTAGGCCTGATAGCAAGAATTGGCAGTACCAAGAAACCATCAAGAAAGGAGATTTGCTGCTAAACAGAATTCAGAAACTTTCCCGAGTAATTAATATGTAATTTTTTTAATGCAAGGGAATGCAAAATTTAGATGTTTAAAACATTTTGGAAGTAACCTATAAATATATTGTATAACTTGGTATACTATAGGGAAAAGAATAACTAGCAAGGAAGGTAGTGTTTTAACTTTCCACTTCATTATGTACACACTGTTCTGTTCTGGTGTATGGAACCCAGTTCATTAAATGTATGATACCATTGGTGATCTTTTGTAATAGACTTTGTTCCTTTCCTTGCCTGTGTATCCAGTGTTCAATATTGAACAGCAAACCTGTGAACACCAAGTACTTATGGCCATTTTATGCTTGCTTTTTTAGAACTTCTGTATTGGAATCAGAGGTGAAAACAATCAGTTGCATAATAGTAAAGTGGCCAAAAATTTTAGTGAAGAGTGCACACTGTCCAGATGGGACAGAGTCTTGCAATGAAGGGATTACAGCTTAAGGGAGAAGGAATAAGGATGCAAGTGATTGGGGTGAAGCAGTAATATAAGCACAGAAACTGCGGGACTAAAACTTTGGGAACATCTATAACAAAAGTAGCCTCTCTTTATTTTTTTGCTAACTGTTGAAAAGGAAGTCACCATGTGAACAAAGCATTACATTTGTAATTATTGCCTGAGTTAGATTTGCAGATGTCAGCGATGGTGGGAGCTGTGGAAGGGACTACTGCAGTTTGACAGAACTGATCAAGTCCTGCAGGGGTTACAGTTCCTTTCTTCACAGCTGCTGAGGAATGAGTGTCTCACTAGGTTGCTGTCATGCTGATGACATACGGTTTCTGGCATGGCAGAGCCTCCAGCAGCAGCTATTTACCCTGCTGGCCTGCCTTGAAGGTTTTTTCCCCTCCTCTCAAAGAAGGTCTGTGAGTGAGTTCTGTGAGCTTTCGATGCCACTGCATTTGGAACAGAACCCATTTACAACCTGTATGCATTGCAGCTTCAGTGCTGGAAGGAACCCCAGCAGGTAGGTGTACCCAAAGAGCAATCCAAGCGAAGCTACCGTGCCACAGACAGGACAGTATGGAATTTCCCCTGCCCACCCCTCCCACTGCAAGATCATAGAGGGTCTCCTGTCCTGAAATCACTGCTGCCTGCCTGAGGTTGGACTCCTTGGTGCTGAAAGGCCATTACTATTCTCTGATGAACTGTTCTGAAACCCAAAATACAACCTCATGATTTTTGGTTTTCTTTTACGACTTACTGGAAACGGTTTTGGTTGTTTCCCTCTCCAAGAAGCAGCTACTTAGCCAGAGTTTAAAGATTTAAATTTCAGACAGTACTAATTACTTCTTCAGAATAGGCAGAGTAATAAACAAGAACTCTAGTTTACCCTGTGGTCAGCTATGAATCTGTTCTGTGTGTTCACACACATACCATTTCCTGTAAAGTTTTAGTTGAACCCAATATTCAGAGTTTTCAGACCTGCCTCTCTTCGTTTTTGTAGATCCATGACATACCAGATAAGTAGAGCTAGCTAGGAAGACTTAAATCAGTCTGACTTTCAGGAACATCTTTTCCACCTTCCATAGATGCAGGTGTGAAGCCTATCAGAAAACCATACTGTATTTATGTCTTCACTGAATTGAGGAATTTCTATTTGATGCACAAATAAATTTTCTTTTCTAGCATATTTATACATGAACTGGCCTTAATTAACTACACCAAAGCTTCCATTCAGCATATATATTAGCATGTATTTTTTTAACTGTAAGGTAAAAGAGAATAGAAACGTACTCAAGAAAATTGGGCTAACAGGGGCTTCATGCATTCCAGAGAAATCTTGTTGCTCTCTTGGTGTAGGTAAGAACAGCAGAAAAAAAGGGAAATCGCTACTCTGTGTGGAAAATAAAAGCATTGCTAAAGAGTTTTAGTGCTCTAAGATACTTGCAGAGCTATCAACCATTTTATTCTAACCACGGCTATCATCCAGTGGGAGCAGAGCATTTCAGAATCCGGTGTTCTCTGCTCAGGTGGGTGAAAAGTAATGTTCCAAACAGAAGTGCACAGTTCTACCACAGCAAAGACACCCCCTCTTTAAAGATCCCAACTTGCCTCACACATTTCCTGATTTCAGCCTACGTTCTGCAAAAGAGGATCCAGGGAGAGCCTGGAGATCTTCTGGGCAAAGATTTTTGTGCCACGGCCTGGCAGGAAAGAGTCACAGCAATTTTAGCTGAACTTTTTAAGGCTTTGTGCAGCAGTTCATCTTCTCAGCGATGCCAGATAGTGGTGGGATAAAAATCTGGGAAAGGTGAAAGGCAATACCTGCTGAAGCTCACAGCTGGAGGCACACAGTTTAGCCAGAGCAGCTGTTCACACTGTTCTCCTGAAAAAAAAATAAAAAAGCAATCTGATGCATAGGTTTTCCAAAGAGTAGGAATGCTGAGGGGCACAGGGTGGTCAAGCCTTGAGCTGATCAAGGGCATAATCTTGTCCGTTCAATTAACTGCCTTCTTCCATCTGCATGTCAAATCAGAAGCATTAGAATTTCTACTTCCTGAAGTAATTTCAAGTTAATTTTTACTGTCCCATGGTCATGTTAGTTTTATCTTCCATTTATCTGATCTCATGATTTCCCTTTACTTAACTCTGATTGTGAGCAGCACTCCAGACACAGATGTTCCTGTCTCACTTTTGACACCTTTCCATTGATTTACAGTCCACATGCCAAAATTGTACATTCTCTCTTGTAATTTAAGCTTGGGCAGTTCCTTGAGCTAATGCCCTTCTCCAATTTTGCTTTGCAAGGCTGACTTCACCATCGCTACAAGGTAAGCCAGAACCAGACAGAGATTTCAAGCCGCAGCTTGAACCTCTCTCTGCAGTATTCATTCCCTGCACTAATGGTGGGGAAGCAGGTGGGAAGGGCAGGAGATGGGGTGGTTTAGGATTTGTTAGTAAAGCTCTGCTACAAAACACTTGAAATTAAGTTTCTGTGCAAGTTTCTGTGCAGTTTCTGCCTCACCTGCCAACACCTCTGATGCTTCTCTCACTGAACACTGGCCTCCAGAGCTCAAGGTCCAGCCTTGCAGGCAAGGGAAAAGGCAGTTGCTTTAGGAAAATGTCACCTGTCATGGACAGGAAAGGACTCGAGTGAAGGGACCTCAGCTGCAAAATGGAGGACAAAAAACTTCCAGCACTGTCAAAGACCACCGAACCCAAGCAGCAACAACACAGTCCCTGCTGATGCTGAAGAAAACTTTTGTATCAATTTGAGCACAAATATCAACACCAGCTATTTCTCATAGGCTAGGACAAAGCTTTACTGCTTTTCTCAGGCCATTTTTCCACCTTGGCAATAAAGTTTCAATCCACATTAGTTTGGACAACTTCCGTAAAGGTTTTTGAGATTCCCCTGAAGTTTGTTGGGTCAGAAAAAACACAAGCATATGCCACTTTTCCATAACAAAGTTCCCATGCTGCTTGTTAGGAGCAAATCCAGCAGCTAACAGCTCTGAGCCAAAGCACTGAAAAAAGCATCCAGTCAAAATACGAAGTCCCATGGTGGATCCTACAAGCCACATTTTTGTGGCTTTGATACCAGCTTTGATACTAAATGGAAAGGGTGCTGACAAGATGCACAAACTACACAGGGAACCTCTGATCCTGGGGTTTCATCGCATGCACTGGCAGTCTCCTACATCACCAAGTAACTGTCCCAGATATAAACTGTCCTATGAGACAATCACAGATGGGAAGGAAACTGTTTTCCTCCCATTCAGGAACATCTGTGCTCACTGAGTTCTACTTCAGTACCTGGTCGGACAGCATTTTTCATCACTAACCCCTTTAGTGAACCAAGTCACCAGAAGAGAGAACCCATGGAGCAGCTTGGCTCTGCCCCAGGGTCTGGGCTCCCTGGCACTGCACTGCACCAAATGCAGCAAAGGAAGGGTAGAGGGAGGATGCTCCAATCCCACTGAGCTCCAAGATACCTCTGAGAACTCGGGGTTACACGGGGTGAATGCACCTTTTTTTCCCTTTCTTCACCTTGCCAGTTTTACGGGACATTGAACCCTGTATTAGATGCAGTAAAATGCAGAGTTATTCCTTCACCGTTGAAGCACTCAGAGTCACAAACCTGCCTGAACATGATGCCAAGCACAGAGCTCTGCTCAGCTGCACGAACGCCCGACTCCCGTGTGCTCTGGGCTGTGGTCACTTGTACAGCTCAGCACAACCAGCTGAAGTGCCAGCAGCTCATGCAGAATGGTACAGGTGGTAGAAATGCTACTAGGAAGGAAAAGGATTTGCAAGAAGGCAAGACAAAAAAAGAAATAAAAATACTCAGTAATGCAAAAAGTAAATGTAAAACTACTAGAGGTGCTCATTATAAAAAGATGAAGCAGAACTTGCCTGTTGTCTGAACCCCTTTTATAGCTTGTAGCATTTATTCCAAGCATTAAGAAAAACTTGTTATAAGAGGAGAAAAAACCCAAACCAAAGCAAAATAGAGACAGAATAAAGGAAGCTTTGCCACAGATGTCACTCTGAAGTCCTGTCCCACTAAGAGGAGTTTAACCGGTTTTACCAACCGCTCCAAAGTCGCCCACGACACGCGAGTCCTGAGTCACGTGCAGAGAAAAGCTCTGCAGTAGTGTTCAACCTGGATCTTCAAACTGTGAAAACACAGAAGATACTTTTTTGGAAGGAAAAAAAAACCAGGAAACACAACAACTCAACAACCACACCTGGGGCTGTAACAGCTGCTGCTCATTATTGATTAGAAAATTATATTATAAAGTGTGAACCTTAAGTACCAGAAGGTCCTTTGCACACAAAAATGCTGCAGAGCCCACAGAGGCACTGCTCAAAACCAGGTACCAACCCCCTGTAGGATGGGAAAGCTCTGATCCTACTGGGCTGATTCGTGATGCCAAGGGACAGTGACAGAATTTGACCACATCCAATTCTCTGAAATTAGTTCACATAGGCACTGATACAGATAATGTTTTCCTTTAATAGTGAAGGATTTTATAATGAAGCAGAAACATATAATATATTCCATGCAACCAACCTCATTTATTGAAAAGTCCTAACTTTATTGCCTTGTTTAGTAACATGTTTGTTCAACAAACTAATCTTTTTCATGAAGCAAAGCACAACTTTTTCTTATAAATAGTATAAATTATTTTATTTACAGAAACTTGTTACAAAACAAATAGACTATATATTTATTTTTCTTTTAAATATCCAAAGTAATTTTTCTATCCCATGACATTTGTTCATGTACTATACAGCAGCCAACACAGAGTTCAGCTGATCAGATGCTCTTGATTATGTATACAAATTATCAAACTATTCACACATTTTACACAGGAGATTGCTTTTAGAACCAGGCTCAACACCGAGCAAGATGCTTCCAAGGCCTACATTCACATTGACATTATGTAGTGCTCATTTCAAAATTATCTTTAAAACGTAAAATATCTCACACAAAAGGTAAAAATTATTATTTTCTGCCGAACAGTGAAACATTTAAGAATCTTTCTAAGCCCAATTCCCTCCTCCAGGACAGAATGAGTAAAAGACGAGAGATTCCTTGGCAAGAGAACTTTTACAGGAAGACAACTGCCTTAGAAATGTCATTTGGAAATCACATCTTTATTTTTTTCATGGTTTTTAGAGGTACTTACTTGGGTTTTTTGTTTGTTTTGGAATACCAACAATTTTGAACATTTTCTAAATTATTTGATTAATGAATATTGCTCCCTCCCCTTCCCAAAATGAGACAGTTAAATAAACTGCTGGTTAAAACTATATTTCAAACCCTTGGCAGTATACTAAATATGAGTTATCAATGGGATTGTTCCAACACAAGGTATTCGAATTAAAAGATTATACAAAAGTTACCAGCATAATTTGCTTTCTTTTGTCAATCCATCTCATTAATATCAGAAAAATAGATGTACGTATGTGTGTATATATATACACACACATATCTATTATATATAGGTGGAAAAAGCAAGCTCCAAAATTTCAACTGAACATTCAAGTCTTTTAAGGAGAAGCTGTCTAAACAGTCCAAGCTTAGAACTAGTTATATCAGGCACTTTCAGTTTTTCCATTAGTTTTAAACCACATGAGACTCACACGGATGCACACGCGCACACACACACACACACACGAACACTAAAAAAAGAGAAGCAGTGTGTCACTTAACTAAATGGATCTTCTGGGAATCAGGCAACTGATAAGCAATGCCATATCAACCACGTGGGCTCTGGGCTCCTGAGGCAGGACCCGGCTGCAGGACCCAGGCGATCCTCGGCGTGGATCCACCCACTCCCAAGACAGGGCAAAGGGACACAGCTTTCACAAAACGGAGGCATCCCTTACATTGCAAAGTAGGCATGTTTACTATTGGCTTGGCAGTGAACCACTTAAAATTATAAAAAGGTATTTGCTTTTTTTTTTTAATTAATTAATAAATAAATACTAGATGATCTCAATTGTACCAAAACTGGATATAAGAAAAAAAGACCTGTGCAAAAATACATATTTAAATATGTACAATCAATTAACAAAATATGTCTTCTGAAATAGGGATACTTCAATATTTATAATAGAACAAGAAATTCCAAAATAAAGATACAAAAGTATGTTTTTTTTTCTTGTATAATTCTTTGTTCATCATTGCAGCAATTTTTTAGGTTAAGAAAACTGCAGGAGTCATAATGAGAAGTTGGAAAGACTATAAAAACTGTATCTCTTAAATTAATACCAAAATCTGTCTAGAAACAACCCAGCCACTGCAAATTCAATTTTGCAAGGAAAATTAATTTTAAGCTTCCTTAATTATTTACAGTAAGAACTATGTAACAATAAAAGCTTCAGGAACAATGTTCTGCTTATAACCAAATCTAAAACATAATTATTTAGAGCAGGTCTATAAGAGCAGACAGAATTTATGCTCGGACTCTTTGCACCCAGTGGCTCAAGCCCACACGGCGCAGGTGGCTGTACACACTGGCTCTGCAGGAGCAGCCATCAGGAATTCACTTTGTACACATCTGCATGCTACTGAAGGAGCGCAAATTTGCCATTTTGCTTTCAGATCAACAGAACCTTAAAAACCAGAGGAGAGTTCGATCACAAACTCGCCAGTGTCCAATCTTGCTGAATTTTTGTTTCCTTTACCTTTGTTTCTACCAAGAGTCAAATTGCACTTGTGACTGATGCTATCCTGAAGTGGAAGCTCTGCCCCTGGGACTTCATCAGAGCATGGATTTCTCTCCAAATGTGCAGGATTTAATACACTTGGATTTATCTTTGTGGCGTTTCACTTTGGTTCCTTTTACGTTAAACCAATGCACAGTTCTAACAATCCTTTCAACAGGGCACCCTATTAAATATGAATTCTTTTGTTCCTGAAAAGTTGTCTATTTTTTTTTTTTAAAGTTTGCATAATAAGAGTCTCTAGTACATTGCTTTCTCAGTGTGATCTTTTGTATCAATTCAAAGCTAAAGTGTCTGCATAGAGGCTTCTTGTTGTTTTGCTGTATAACAATGATTTCATAGGAAGTTCAGGAGAAACTGAAAGCGTCGTTAGGTAAACAACTAAGCAACTGCTACTCAGAGTGGCTTTGGATTCCCTGATGTACTTACTACTTGCCACCAGAATGGGGAGAAGGCTGGGCTACATGAACAGCTGGACAGGCTCAGATTGTCTCTTCTCAGCAATAGCTGGTGCCCCTTTAAGGCAGAAAAAAAAAATCTTCTTGATTAGGATTTCATCTTCCTTTGCTTTGCCCCCTTAATAAAAGTTTAGTCAGTTTTGAGCCTTTACCTGATGTTTAAAAACTTAACAAAAACATCCAGATGAGTCAAACCATAATACAATGAGCCCTTTAGTGGAATTCATTTTTAAGGTGTTTGGAAGCAAGACAAAATGCCTCATAAAAATTGGCTGGATTATACAAAACTGTAAAACCCTCCATGCTCATAAGGCCTGGGTGGGCCTGGGATGACTGTGATGCACAAACCAGTGCTTCACAGTGAACTCTGCCATCAAATTGGCATTTATTCCAGAATTTGACTAAAAAAAAAGGTCTTACTGAGTGGTAGAAGGCGTCACACATCAACAATTTCATTACACAAACAAGGCAGAAAGAAACTGACTTTTATGGTTGTTAGAAAATACTTAAATATTTTAAAAACTTAGTTTTAAAAGGGCTAATTTTATCAGCTGGAAGAGGAAGACAAATCCAGCCTAATTTCACCAATACAGTTATTTTTTTAAAAAAAACCAAAGGCCTGTGGTATACAGTAGAGGTCAATAAATATGTTCTTTGGGCATAGAGTGTTAGAGGTTATTTGCCTTTGTCTGCTTGATATTTTTGGAATTTTTAAAGAACAAAATTAGCTTTTCTTCCACAATCAAATCTCATTCGTAAGAGTAGAAAATAGGTTTTGTATCACACAAATATGACATTTTTATGCTTATTTCTGAGCAATGGCCTCAAACAAGTTTTTCTGGTTTTGTTGGGTTTGTTTTGTTTTAAAACTCCTGATAGCTTCTTATCCCAAATTACCTGCAAAAGGCTGGGCAAAACAGACTATTTTTTGAATTGTGCTGTACTTTATATTCCATTAAAGGAACATTGCTATAAAAACACTAAAGCCATTCCCTTCTTGAGGGCTTCTTTCCATTGTGCCTCACACATTTTTTCCCCTTGTCACAGGGTCCTCTCCATTGAGGGTGTCTGTCTGGTTAGCTATCACCTACAAAAAGACACCATCAGTATAAAAATAAGTCCACAGTAATGTTTATTTCCCCCCAGAAAACATTCGTTTGCCCAGCCAAACTATGTCGAATAGTGGCAAGATGATGTAGTCCTGTAAGGAAAATCTCACAGATTTGTAGCAAACAGTCCAGACCACTGTTAACACTGATAAGAGCAATTATGTGGCTGAACTTCATCCAGTGTCCATTTCTAGTATATTCGCTGCTACAGACATGGCTTCAGGGAAATTCCTTGTTTAAGTGACAGTCCAGTAGATTTCCACACCTGAGGACCATGGGAAGTTGGGAAAACTCAAGGCATCTTGGAGTCCAGAAATCCAGATGGAGGTTTTGCTTGTAGTGAAAACTGTCCAGTTTGTTTCTCACCATGGTGCCTTCAGCTATCAGGGACGGGCCTTCGGCTTGGGGGCAAGAAAAGAGAGAAGGATCAGGGAGGCAGGCTGCCAGAGGCACTGAAATCAAACACATTTTGTGGCTAACAAGGGCATATTTGGGGGAAAATCTCAGGCACAAAGCAACCTTGACAACATGAGGTTGGCCTCTCTGAGGCTTGACAATCCTCAACTAAACCTCTTCAAAGTTATAATGGTTTCAGGCACGATTTCCTTCTTAATTCACTCAAATTATATTTATCCTTTACTTATATTGCATAGTTGAAATAGTAATTATTAAGTAAGTCCAAAAATAAATTCAGCCATCTGAAGGCTTTTCTTGGTTAAGTAAACACACATAAAGGTAAAAATCTTCCTCTGCGGTTGAAACTGAAAATTAAGAAACCATTCTGAAAAAGCTCTTACTGACCTCCTGGCTCTCCAGCTACAGAAATTTCAGGTTTTTAGCAGCAGAGAAAAAAAGGTTTCTTGGATTTTTAATCCTGAACATACTACTTTTCCAGTGAGATTTGTTCAAAAAAAAATCAAAACTCCAAACTAATTTTTAAAATTGGATCTTACATATTTATGAGATCTGCTTCCTTTATAGCATAACTGTTTGCCTTACCAACTAAAAAGGTTTATTATCTGATTTATTATATTTAATCTTATTATTACTAAGAAGTTAGTCAATGACATCTTGGGATAAGAGGCTTATTTTATCACAGTTCTGTTATCAGCATCATTATGTTCCATTTTGTAGAATGTTTATTCCTGACACAAACAAGGAGTCAGGCTGAGGCACTCAGCTCAGCTCCACGGCAGGCTGGAAATTTCACTTTTAAAATTAAGGTTTAAAAATACAAGGAATGAATTTTATCTGAAAGCAATTCACAGGCAACAGCATCTAAGGAACTTGAAACGTCCCATTTAAGGTTTCTTTCATAAAGTGTAGCTTTTTTATTTAGAACGTTTATAAAAGTCTTGCGTAAATGCACTCTAAGAACACTCAAAATGAGTAGAGGACAAAGAGAAGAGCTACCTTTTACTTGAGCAGGATCTGGAACTGACTACCTATTTAATACTTAAGAGAACACATGTACAAGCATGTGAGGAGGCATTTCATGCTGGCTTAGTTTGAGACAAGATTTCCTACCTGATGAAACAGAGAACTGTTCATCAGTCCTTGCGTCCCTGGGATTGCACCAGTATGTTTTGCATGAACATTGTTCACCGATGTCAATTTGGCAACTTTGTTTGATTTGCTGCTGCTGCTGTTGATGCTGCTTGAACCAGGTGAGCACTTTCTTTTCTTTCCTATTAATTTGTCAAGGGAAGTATGTGAATGTGAAAAACTACTGTGTGAATTTACAGTCAGCTCACTAGACTGATGAACAAATGGCCCTAAGGAGAGTGTGGAGTCGCTGCTGTTCATCATCACACTCATTCTCTTTATGGATTCTGCAGGGCTCCCGGTTGGAGGACCCCTCCCTGATTGGTCATGTTTGAGGCTAACAGAGTTAGCTTTGCTAGTCATACAGTTGAGGCCAACACTGTGGGACGAAGCTGTCACTGATGGATGATAGGAGGTCCCAGAGTTAACCACACAGTTTTTTCTAAAGGACTCTGTGGAATGAGAAGGTGCGAGCAGTGCGGAACTGTTTTTACGCTTCTTTCCTGAGCCGCTGCTGCTACTGACGCTGCCGGTGCTGTTACAGGTGCCACTGCCAGCAGGAGATTCCTTAGGTTTAAAAGATTTGCTGGATTTCATTTTCTGAGGTTTGCTGGGCATAGGTGAAGGTACAGAGGAAAGCACTGTAGGCATTGAAGGGGATGAAGACACTTGTCTTGATTGCATACTGCAGACAGGATCCACTGCACCCAAAGCAGCGGGACTGGCATTTAGTGTTGTCCCATGGGATGGTACCGATTTGTTGTTCAGAGACACACAGGAAGGAGAGACCAACGCTGGCGATGACATAACTGTGGTGGGTAAGAGGAACCCTGCTGCATTGACACCATGCTGAGAAGCAGGCATCGAGTTTGTCCGATGCGGGGCACGGATTGATGCTGTGTTACTAGACGCTGGAGGAATTTTCCTGCAGGTGAACAGAAAAACACAGATAAAACCCCACATAGCCACCATTCTTCAGGCTAATATCCAGTCTAACAATGCTACCTTAAAATGATTATATCTTGGGGTTAATTAATGCCTTTGCAAGATTTTATTAAACTGATAGTTAATTGTTGCAAAAAACGTAAAGAACAGACCATCAACCTTCAGTCTGAACACAAGATTATTGTTATTTAACTAGAATCACAGGTTCCATGTACTTCTACAAACACCAAGAAGAATAAGAACTCTTTCATTTCTACTCACTTCCACATCTGTGAATTAAGATGCTTCTCCAGCATGAAGTCAAGTGCACATCGAATATGGTTCCACCGCTTGTCAAACACGTAATAACCTCTTCCAATTTGCTGACTACCAAATGTGCAAAACTGAAAAGACATGATTTTTATTGGTGTTTTCTACTTTCAATGACAACTCTCTGAATAACAATTTGTTTATAATAAATATGATTTTAGATGTTTAAGTAGAGGATAAAAAAAATACAAATTAGAGTTTTTATGTCTATGGCCTAACAACTATTTTGAATTTTTCACCTTGATATATTGAGATAATTTTCTTCTCTTCTGATATTCCCATATTTAATAGAAGAAGCCAAATTTGAATTCCTCTGATTGAACAGAGGAGGTTAGCGGTACGTCTTTTTATGTATAAACGTTACACAGACACACACATATTTATGTAACATCTATTTCTGAGGACCTACCAGCTATCTGCTAGAAGTCTGTTTAAAAAAAAAAGGGTATAATTTGACATCCAGGCTAGGCAATAAATTTGCCTTTAGTTAGACTAACTAACTTTTGTCAAGATTTAAATATTAAAATACCTTACTGCTACCTTTAATGTGACATTGGTAACTTGAGTAAAAAAATGTGTGCGGGTGTGGAGGGGGGAGTCCAGTAAGAAAATCGCACCAAAAAGACACTGTTTACATGTCCTTATTCCAAAACCATAGCCCTTTAGAGCAGTTACCAATTTCATCTTTAGTATTCTGGCATTTTAGTTTCTTTTGGATTGGGGAAGTGAGCTATGAACACATTTTTTAAACATGTTTATTTTGCCACTAGTTAAACCTTCACTGCCTACTAGGCCACAAAATAATTTTCTCAAAATATAGCAAAAAAACCCGAAAGTCACATATTCCACAGAAAACCACCTGTAAAACCCCAAAGTAACTTGTTTACAATTAGAGCCAGGGAGAGACTGAGGTTAACTTTGAAAACATACAGCGGCTGGTTGAGGATGATGACCTGAATAATGACAATCCAGTTTTTCAACAGGCTCTTCTTTTTCATCACATTCTCCCTCATCACTGGATAACCGAGATGCTGGCTCAGCTGCAGGCAAGGGAGGGTGTGGGGACTCGTGGACAGAAGGAGACTCGCTGGGGGCATTTCCACTGTGCTGGGCTGGACAGCCTGGAGGCCTGGGCAAGGCAAGCAGTAACCAGGTGTTATTGAACCAAGTCCAGCTAAAAATTCCACCCTTTAAGTGCTTACTATTACTGAGAGAAAGAAATCTACATTAACAGATTCCTGGTGTGGTCCGTAGTCTTGTAACCTGCCAAGGGAAAGCACAGGGTATGGTGGTACCCCTGGAAAAGCAGTATTGCCCAACTGTTGCTGAACTGCTTCCAGTGATGCAAGTCATCTTTTACTACTTCAACCACCAACCCCTCCTCGCCAGGAGTTACCCTCAGCAGGGAATTGCTAACTGCAGACAGGCAACAGGCCTGGGGCAAACACACTGCCCCATCCAACAGATCCGTATTGCTCCCTCAAAATCCACCTCATCAAGCTCCCAGTATTCATTTCATACCACTGCATCTGCAGATTTTCCTTACCTTGGAAGACTGGGGGGGTGAGGTTTGGGTTTATTAGGTAATAAAGGCTTTGATTCTGTAAGAGTAACTCCATGAGAATTTTGGTGCAGCTCCTGGGAAGTTTTAGTAGGTGAGGGATGTGGTTCCCTGAGAGGGGGCATCTGCTGATGATGATCCGAATGTCGAAGAAGTTCCTTTTCCCTGGTTTTGCTCTTGTGCTCAGCTAATAACACATCAAATCGTTTTCTTCGACCCTGTACAGCCCTCCGCTGGGTTAAGGAATGTGTCTGCAGAACCAGGAATAAATCATTAATCCCGGGCTATGACATTTGTGGAAGTCAAACACTCAAAACGCATGTCTAGAGCTCCAAAACAGAGAAAATCATCACAGTCCTGTTTTAGTAAACAAATGGAAATATGACTTAGAAAACAAACTTTAAAATTGCTTGGTCGATGATTATATCCTTGTCTGATACAGTGTAACAAAACCAGCAATTCGGTAAAAGGCTTCTTTCAAACTTCCTTTTAGAAACCAAACTGCCAAATTTTTAATATGGTTAAGACTAGAACCAAAAACCTTTTTTTACATTGATACTTCAATTGCCAACTCCTGCAAAACCAAAAAGAGAAAATATTTACTTTCACTTACAAAAATATTCAACAAAATAATGTTAAAATCAGACTTCTACTGGGAGACCTGAAAAATATTTATAAAAGTACTGTGCTGCCTTCTATATACTAATATATTCCTTGAAAACTAATGTAATCAAATAGATATTAAGGAATTCAAAACATCCAGCAGAACCCAGAGTCAGTCAGGACTCAAAATTCTTTAAGTGTCCTGAACACTACAGACAGTAAGACATGTATGTGTAAAAATGGCACCAATTCTAAGTAAGGTGAAGTAAATGGAAGCTGTTTTTCTGACTTGTTAAAGTCACACACAGTACCTTTTTAATATCGCATAAAGGGCTTGATTTGGTTCCTTTTAGTAGGTAAAAATTTTTATCACATAATTCAGGCACAAATAGCAATTCAAAAAAATATTTTATGAGTGGCATATTCTAAAGAATTGCTGAGAAATGTTCTTATTTTTTTCTTTTCCACTTTTGGTTTGCTATTTCTCTTGTAAAATCTTGCAGCTTTTCCCTCCTCTATTAGCAAAACAACTTCCTCCCCTCTGTAATTCCAAAAGGGCAATGTGTTCAAGTTCAATTCCTCTGGGTCATTAGAGCCAGCTTCATTTACCTTTGTTCTGTAGGTGGTTTATTTACCAGACGTTTCCCAAACGGAGGGTAAAGCTGCTCTGCAGGAAAGCAGCAAAATATTACATAAGTACAGGGGATCTGGATTCTTGGTTCCTTGGGACCAAGTGGCAGTCCTCTGTCCCCCAGGATTTTGGAGCCAGAGGATACATTTTGTCTGACTGAAAGTTTTTATGGATTGTTTAATTTAGAGTTTGACCTCTAGGCGTGCTCCATGGCTCTTTCAGGAGCTGGCTGTAGCAGTACATCCAGCAGCATTAGCATTTACACAAATTCCTACCAAGCACCTGCTGCAGACTCTGCTGGGGGGAGAGGGGAGGCTGTGAGAGAGGAAGAGCTTGAATTATTTAAATCCTGCATAAGCAATATTTTCAATGCTTATGAGGAATTTTAAAATTCATAATTTACAACCTGAAGGTTACCCCCCAAAGAGAGGAATACACTGGTCCCCTGCTACCTACATGTGGAGTAACACAGTTGGTCGCATGTAAACATCCATGTTTAAAGGGTTTATACAAAAATACAATTCTCCAGGTTACTTTAAGGAATACTTTTTGAATAAATAATTAACCAAACTTCAAAAACAATTTCTTCTTGGTTCTGAGCAACATGTTTTGAGAAGTACCATTTACAGTGGTAATTAACAACAGCAAAAATTTGCAGTTCTCCATTTTCTATCATATTCCTCAGGAATTTGAATAAAAACTTCACAAAATCTTATCCTGATTCAGATATCCTACCTTGCATGTTAAAGACCTAGTACAAGGTTTTCTGGTTTCCACATCAATGACACCACAGTATATATCAGGATCAAATTCTCTCTCTGTCAAAGACACACAGTATTGAAAAGTTATCAAAAGATATTTTGAAATACTAACATTTAGTTTCATTATAAAAATTAACCATATTGGAAACTTTTCAAATATGATGCAGGCAAATGTACAAATAAAAATGCACAATTCAATTGTACAAATAAATTTTTCTATGCTCTCAGAAAGCTTATGGTTTGCTGAGAGAGAGATCTCAAGTCTACAAACACCTGTAAGTGACCTCAAAGGAAGATTGGATGCTGCCTATTACGAGCAGAGATTACCACTATGGATTGTGACAAACAAATGGTGGGTTTTTGCTTGTTGGCTACGGTGTCAAGAACATTTCTACCATTCTACTAACACTCAAAATAATTGCGTTAAAAAGTGTGAAGAGTAGATTGGGTTTCCATTTTTGAGTTTATGAAGTGCTAGTTGTTCTGTTTTCTGTGTACATTTGGACCTTCCATATAGAAAGAAGGAAACTAAAATCTTTTCAGATAGTAGAAGAGTGTAATTTTAAAACTGTCAGAACTGACAGGCCATTGAGATCTGTGCAGGTTTCTGAAAGGAAAAGCCAATTTCAAGGTGTTTGCATCCTTAAAGTGTATGTCAAATTACAGGTTTCAATTATAATATTAAATAACTCTTACTACAAGTTACAGTATTACAGGAGTTTTAATTTACTTCTGGAACTTATTTCTATATATGTATTTCTACTAAAAGGAATATAGCTAATAATAATTAAAAAATAATTACCTGACAATCTTTTATGTAAAAATTTCCTATTATTCGTATTTTCTTCAGGTTTCTTTTCCAAAAATGGAGGCACAGAGAGAAGACCTTTACCATTCAGTATCTGTCCAGGGGAAGGCAAGGGTGGCTTTGGTATTGAGGGACAATTAAGGCCAGTCTTTATTGAGGAACTCACAGTAGTAGAACAAGTTGGACCAACAGCAGCTTTCAGTTGGGCACCATCTATCTTTGGATGAATCTTTTCCACTTTGACAGATGGAGTCATACTGTTATTTATGAAAAACAAAGAGAAAAAAATTGGAAAAAGAAAGTTAAAATATGTTATTATTCAACAATACTCTGTTCTATTCCCAATATAAATGTAGACCTCCCTCCTATTATCTTTTTAATTTTCACATTTTTTCCCCCATTTCCCTGACATTTCAGAGTGTCCAGGGACTTCAGAAACCATTATTTGCATTCCTGAACAGAGAATACCACTGCAAACTGTCCAAAGCAACTGCAATGGACCCATTATGTCTAGGGAGAAATGCACGATTCTGTAGCAGTAAATTTTATCAGCAGTGCTGTTATCTCAGGTGCAGGTCAAAAAACACCTGAATCAGAGCTAAAACTCCCTTATGATCAAAGTATGCAGATTATATCAAAGAATTAGGAGCCTCTAGTAAAATGACCTTTATTCATGGTGATTTAAGATGCAGCTTTGCAATTGTTCTTCTTCAACACAGTTATGAGCATTAACTATAATCTTTGACTAGGCTGCAGGAAAAAACCTGGAGGAGTTTAAAATTATTATCTCTTAAACCAAAAACCCTCTGAAACGAAAGGAAGCTTTCTTGACACAGCAGTGTCTATGCAAGTAATGACATTTAATTCCCTATCAAAAGGCATACTCACATTTTGTCATGGGGAACTTTGCTGTGCTGTACCGAATGCATCAGCCTGTTGTTTCCGCTGATCTGCAGCTTGTCTTTGGGTGATTTCAACAACTTGGAATTTGATGATGATGCACTAGTACCTCCACTGGATGAGCGATTGCTCCCACTTCCACTGCTACCTTTGTTTTTTGAAGGGAAAGATGAAATGAGGGAAAATACTGAAGAGGCGGGAGGAGTTAAAGGCGGCTTGCTGGAGGAGCTGTGTCTTCTTTCTGAAAGAGTGAAAAGGGATTTTAAGCTCCCATATAGAAAGAATTCATAAATACTTCATGTTGTCATTTTCTCCATTAACATTTTTCCTTTACTGGCTTGGGAGGTCCCCTTCCACACACAGAGCATAGAGTAGTCAAACCTCTCTGTAATCCATGAGGTTCCACTCAATGCTGGCTTCCATAGGATTACCAGGGTCTCTTTAAGCTTTGGGAGCTACATTTTGCAGCCACTAAACCTTAGTTCTCCCTCCACCTCAAACAATCAGCTCTGGACCTCAGACACACAAAGGCAAGAGACCCCTATCCTCAGGCCAGGCAAGCTTAATCGTATTCCCTTAAAGGATAAGAATTATCTGTAAGTATGTCTCCTAATCATCAAAATAATATTAAATCCAACATTTTCACTTTTACTTCATGACAAACTTTCGGTATGATCTATCAGACCTTCAGTATGGAACACCTCTGAGAACATCAGCTCAAATATTGACCTGCATTGGGTTTTTTGAGCATTGTTGCATTTTGTTTGGTTGGGTTTTTTCCCCTCTTGTTTATTTAGCAGCAACATCAAAAGCAGCAACGGATATTCTTCTACAAGAACCTGAGTTTTTGTAGAAGATTCCGTCACTGAACGTGTTATTTAATTAACACCAAACTATGAACACTTCTACCTTGCTAGCAGCATTTCAGGTAAAATAGTGTCTATTGTAAAGGCAGTTCTTTAGAACCATGAATTCTCAAAACATCTGGCAGCTTCCAGCTCTGCCTACATAGACACATTAATGGACCATGTCCTCACTGATAGAATGGACACCTTTGATCCCTCAAGGATCTGTGTAACCAACAACTACTTAAGAGACACTTCCAGCAATCAAGTAAATGAAAACCACAGATCTAAGAGACACAAGGAAGAGGTCTGTCAGGGGAGTGGAAAGGCAGTGGTAACACCTCTTTTGCAGCCAAGTATTGCTAGAGGTGCCCAAATCCACCACTCATCAGTCTCAGGATCACCTTACAGATTTTGACTTAAGTGAACTGTGGAAGCAGCAGGCTACTCATGAAGTTACAACTACAGTCAAGAGAGACAGCCAAGTCCAGTGCCACCTGTGCAGAAGGCTGTAACACTCTGGGAAATGTAAATTAGTACATCTGTGTTCTGCTTATATGACTTATTTCCCTTGATCTTGAATAGAGCAATGACATGTCACTCAAGTGATGGTCAGCCAGGACTCCCCTGGTAGCTGGAAGCCATTGAATAATAGAGCACCAACCCTGCACCAGTGCCATGGGGCTCATCACCCCCAATGCAGCCCCTGCAAGCAGGACTGTGACAGAACAACAGCAACAACCAGGGGGAAAACTGAGCTGCTCCAGCAGTGCCAGAGGAAGACACAGGAGTCAGACATCTGGCAAGCCAGTTTTTAGTGGAGGTGGGGAAGTAGCACTTGAAATGTGTTCATTAGCTCAGAAAAATAAAAATAATGAATGAATATAGAGCGTAGACTAAGAAAAAAACTGAAAACCAACTCCTGTGTGTTTCTCTGTTTAACTGCAAAAATGGGTGCAAACTACCTAACAAACCTTCTGCAAAATTTTGAAAAATACTCATCACTTCTGAATAGGTAATTACCAAGAAGACAAATGGAAAATGCCTGACAAAAATACCAAACAAATGCAGTAACTTATCACCCACCTCAAGGAACCACCTGCTTTAAAATTGTAGTATTTAAAATGATTAGTTATCAAAATCATCCACTTAGTTTTCTAGAACCAGCTGCCATTGAAGAGTCTATAAATGAAATACTTTAGCTTATTTTTGTTCTAGTAAATGCCTGTGCTTCTAATATGATGCAGTGCTTATTGCCAAATGGCTTTTTATAGCAATGGCAAGAATCCCTGAGCAGCTCTGTTAGGTTACTATTTGAGGGGCATTAGAGTTCAGTGATGTTACACCCTGTGAGACAATGAGAAATTTTGCTTGATACTCTTCCACGTTCTGTATATTTAGAAAATTCAAAATCCAAGTGCTTATCACAGTTACAAATAATCTCCAATAAATCAGTGGATGACTAATGCAATCCTTGGGAGTTTGTTATGATGACATTTGCTTTTTGAAGGAAGTGAGAATATTACTTTTTGAAAAAGCCTAGCAAATAAAAAGAAGAAGGGACTAGAGTAAAACCAAGAACCTCCTTGCATTCCATCATTAAGAAGAAACTAGACAAAATAGTAATCTCAGCTATTAATCTGGATGATAAGAACATTTCTCTTCTGACAACTGTAACTGGCACTGTTCTGGCACCAAACTGAGATGCTACTGCTATTTGCATGAAGGCTTAATAGCACCAGGCTCGACCAAGTGAGTTTTATATAAAGTGTCGTAAACTGGCGATAATAAAAAAATTATCTAAGAGAACTAAGGCTAATGGCTGATCACACACAAGTTTACAGTCTACCTGTCAGAGAGGATTTCCATACACAGACACACTCAGAAAAAAACCCATCAAATTAACTTTTTCCAGATCCTGGGATAATTTCTGAAAGAGATACTGTAACACTGCAGGCCTGTGAAATCTTCACTTACCACTTCTTTGCATAACCATGACTTACGTTGTCTATCAACAAAACAAGAAGAATTTTCAGCTTTTTTTTCATAACCTACCTAGACCTATTTTTTTGTTGACATACATACAAGTTGAGGTAGGGCTGCTACTACAATTTGCTTATATTTAATGTTTCAGTCTTTTTATAACATACACGGCTTTAAGTGAAATCTGCTTAAGATCTGTTTTGCAAACCACGTGAAGAGCACTGAAGTCTCATCACAATAGAGAAAGCTAATATTATTTTTGAAACCAGATGTATTAAGAATTGCATATTTGATCTAATGAATATAGTTACTGACAGACTGACACAGTCTTTTATAGGAAAAATTACTACATAAACTGTCACTGAATAATCAAGACCACCAAGCTTTTATGCTAAGCATATTATAATAATAAAATCTACTAATCTTCTGCCAATTTAACATAGCTCCCATTTGTCATGAATTCTGATTCAGTCCAAAAGCATTTAAAAATATAACTATCTCCAGGTGTTCAGTTTTCAGATTTTAAAGGTTGGCACTCACATCCCTTCCCTTCACATAATTCTTGAGAGGAAAACAATTTTTTAATGTCATGATTGATTATATAACCATCAAAGTGATATTTCCAATTCTGCACCTATGTATGATGATTCAAAACTCTAAAATTTAGGGGAAGGAGGGGTTTTATTGTTGTTGTTCGGGTTTTTATGTTGATTTTTTTGTTGGTTTGTTTTGCTTTGAAATATCATAAATGTAATTTTTGGCTTTGGACAAAGAACCAGAAAGTTTTCCTTGATGCCATAGCACTGGAAACAATCTGATCTAAAATGAAAGCTGCGTTCAACACTAAACTTTAACAGATAAAATCCTCCTTAAATATCTTTGCATTTTTACAACAGGTTTGTGACACTATGGAGAAGGACCGGGCAGAGTTAGAAAGCTGTGAAAAGAGATGGCATCCCAGCAAATGATGTCTCTGCTCCATGACCAGGATAACTGTTAACTATCAAGTTGGAAAAACACAGCATCTCTGCGCTATACCTGAGCAAGAATTATATATGCATCAGGCCGAAGGACACAGGACTTCCTGATAAAATAGATATTGATAATATAAATCTCTTCCAGAGCTTGAAAAAAGCTTTACCTGGCCTTTAGTCTGGCTGCCAATTTTCTTGGATTTAAAAATCCTATTTTCCATTGTTTATTTCCTCAGCATGCAGCAATCTCTGACAAAACGCAAAAAAGTAACCAGGAAGGGGCAGAAAAAAAAAAAGAAGGAAAAAAAAAGAGAAAGCTGCTCACCGTGTTTGGCTACTACTGCTTATTCTTCTATCAACGAGTAAATACTTGGACTTACTGTGATTCATAATTTATTGCTATATTAAAAGATGATAGCCTTTTATAGAAAAAAGCATTTGATTTCTCATAAAACACTACTTTCTTTGCTGCATGCTTATAAAAAAATTAAGAAAAATAATTTAAGAGCAACAATACTCTTAAAAATTTTCAAGACATTCCTCCCAGGTCTATGCTTATTTCCCAAAAGCTAGGAAGTATTTTGTGCTGTTCATTCTCTCTGGACATCAATTAATAGCTTTGGGCAGCAAATACAAGATGTACAGATCAAGTTTCACAAACCCGTTTTTTTTATACAGACTCCTTACATAAGTACTGGGCAAAAAGTCAAAGTGCCCTGTGTCAGTGCTGGTGCAGCTGTGGTAAAAACAAAGCACAACCAGGAGAACACACACAAGTTTGGTTCGGTCAGACATGTTGTAGCTTCAGTGAACGATCAGAAAAAGACTTAATACAGTTTAAGAGTATTGTGTAGAGTAAGTGTAAGAGTACTCCTCAAACTGTAGGATTAGATGTGTATATCGAAACAAAGTATAAAAACCCCTTTATGCTTGAGCAATTGTTATTTCATGTCTGTCTGTATCACAAAGTATAAGCATGATAACAGTGAAAGCAAATTTGTCCTTTTCTCCATCACACTGAGCAGTACTGTGTAACTTGTCATTTGAGAAATTTAGACAGGCATATTAAAACAAACATCTTTTACCTGAGGATGAAAAATTTATTTGCTGTCAGTAAGAGTATTTCATTCCCAGAGTAATGGAGAACTAATTGACTTGGAGAGCTAATTGACTTGGTCTTCTCATTTCTCCAGGAAGTTCAGATCAGTGTCATGACAGAGCACAGACACTGCTATGGAAGGGCACCTCAACATAGCTCCAGATTTTACTTGGCAAGCAACTAAAATCCCTTGTGCAGCTCTAGCCCACCACCACTCTAATCTCACCATGACAAAGATAAAAAAAAATTAAATCCACAAGGATTTTGCAGGAGAAACTGGGAGCTAAAACAATCACAGGCACAGCAGGCAAATTACTCTTCCTTTGCTGCCACCCTGGCAGGGTGCAGCAGCTTGGTCTGGGCAGGAGCTTGATCTGCTGCTCACTCACTTAATTGCTGCTTCATTATCCTGCTCTAATCACAGGACCTACATACCAAGGATTCTGCCTTAATCTTCCACTGATGTCCCTTTAATCATCCCAGCAATTCTGTGCATACTGTAAGTCAGGATGAGGTCACTCCATCTTCAATTGTGTGGTGTTTGACCATACACATTTAGCTGAACAGAGAGCAGCTGAACAAAGTCATCCTCACTTCAGCAAGAAGGCTACAAAACAGAATATTCATGGAGCCCAAGCAACCAGTATGACAGACCAACAAGGCCTGATGGGCACCAGTACTATCCATCGCGTCCTGAGATGCTTTGTCTTACTGTTTCATAAAAAAGCACTGGTTTGCATCTGGCAGCTGATATTATTATTTATCACTCAGTGTTAGCAAAATTATGAAAAGAAGCTAACTGATAGTCACGTATGCTTGTGGCACTAAGAAACAGCCATATTTAGTATCTTTTAAACAGACGATGGCCAAGCAATACTGATGCAACCTTACGTCTTGCACTTCCTCCCTTAAAAAATATTCAGCACAGGAAGTTTATAGTTTTCCTAGACATTTCTTTTGAAGAACCAAAATCCACTCACAAGTGATCACTGTGCAAGATACATTAGATAAAGCTGTTAAATTAGGCGTAGGCAGGGTATTTTTGTTGCTGCCACTGAAGAAAAGAGAGGGAGAAGTGGAAAATTATCATCCTCACTAGTAAGATTCTGAATGCCAACTTCAGTACTTTGAAATATTTCAAAGAGGAGATAATTCTGTAACTATAATTTAGGACAACTTATGCTTTTTATGGTATAATTACAGCATAGCCAGGATGGATTTTAATTCTCTAGTAGCACACACTACCTGGGGCAGGAATG
>NW_008236442.1:1226142-1234813 GCF_000691975.1 Corvus brachyrhynchos | reverse complement strand
AACTGCTGCAGAACAGCCCCAAACCCAGCACACCTCCCCTGACATCTAAGATTGACACCACAGAAAAGAGAGTGAGGAGCAGATTGCAAACACAGTTATTAAGAATTTAACAATAAATTAATGTATTTAAATAAATAACCTTCAAGTATCTCCGTTTCCCAACTGCTGCCTCTCTACAACCAGTTTTTAAATTTTTCCTTATTTGTTACCAATCCTTTCAATACAATACCCTTGGTATTCAGCACACAAGCAGTTCTGTAATCAATTTCAACAGGATTTAAAATTCCTCCCTAAAATACATGGGTTTTCCCCCAAGAGATGTAAAATAGCCTTTGAAGCATCAAGAATAGTGCCATCCCAAGCCTGCAAACAGACTGGGGCTTTCTGTGCTGTGTAGTGGCTAACTGGAATTAAGGACACTCCCATCAGGTTTGCTTGAGCTATTCAGAGCCCCCTCAGACCCATAAAACTCCTGAGAACAATGTGAGAAAACTGAGAAGCAGGACACTAAATTATTCATGGAGCAGAACCACAAGCAAAAATGGAGCCAGAGAGATGAGCTGTTGGAATGTCTCCCCTCATCATCCAGAGAAGGATGTTTACCCCATCCTCCTCCTTGCTCAGGTAAACCCAAACGCAAGGGCTTTAACATGTCAAAAAGACAGCGGCATAACATCCAAGCTCAAGCTTCTGGTACAGCTTCCCAATGAACTTGCCAAGAGGTGTGGTCAATAACTGTCTTGTAATCTGTTAGGCACTGAAATACAAATATGGCAAAGTTATTATGGAAGGACAGCAGACTATCTTAGATGTTAATCGGGCCATAGAGAGATTATAACATCCCCATTATGAGCACTAATCTCTGCGTAGCCTGTTGATGACAGTATCTGCACTGTCTGATTAAAAGGCAGGTGTTGAGTAAGTCACTCTTTCACTATTAAAAAAAAAATCTTATTTGAAATAAACTTCAGAAAAGCCACAGCAATGATAAACAAGAGCATCAAACAGACAGAGGTAAGCAGTACAGATCAACTGTGCCTCAAGATGAAGTATGGGTCAGCTTTCTCAAAAATATAAGACAACAGTTTTCCAGCTGTGTATGTTTACCCTGAATGACCATAAAGAAAAGCTTCAGTTTTTCAAAAAAGGTATAAAGCAAATTCAAAACAAATACCACGGCCCAACATTATTCCAAAGTTTTTATTAAACTTTGGTAAACAAAAGATTAATAAAGAATGGTGTATTGAAAGATACAAATAAAGAATTAGGGGAAGAACCACCACCTAATTTCTTCTTTTCTCTCTCTCTCTACACAGAAATTAGGTTTATGTCTTTAACACCATGCCCTTCCTCTTCAGTATTAACAGTGTTCCTTAGAAGACCTTCTCACATAGTATAATATTGTGTCATGACTTCGGATGAGCTTATTTATCCAAATGCTTGCCTGGCTTTCATCTTCCTAATGCTTCTATTCACATCAGATTGAGAATTTGAGAATTAAACATTTTCCCCTGTAGCTATTTCTTCACATGTAGCAAACTTTAAATGTTGTATGTTGACTGTCAGACTCGGTTCTGCTACAAAAAAATAAGATGCTGACAATGAGAACTTGCTTAAAAGCTGTTAGTGAACCAAAATACAAAGGGGGTTACAGGCTAACTCAAAGTCCTGAAGATGGGTGTAAAAGAAAGGCCTTGAAATGGAAAGCTCTCCATGCTAAAGAGATCAAGAAGAGGGAAATTACTTTGTTTTGAGTGTGGAAATAAGAGGAAATATCACAGGGTACACACGAAAATAGTGATGTCGGCTAAGGAAATCACATTCTTTGATTTTGTCATTAAGAAACTAGAGGATAAAAAGACACTGAGCACAAATATTTTTCTTACGCACTGCATGATTAACTAGTGACATCCACTGCCATGATACAAGAGCTTTTTAACATTAAAAAATAAAATATAAACATGTACATGGCTATTTGAACTGGCCAACTACAAAGCCCCTCTCTGCCCACAGAAGAGTCAAGGAAGTGCTGACTGATGGACCTGAGGAGGGAGCTCCTGCAGCTCTCTCTAATGTCACACCCATGTCTCACCTGTCACCATACATGCATGCACACCCTATGGCTGTGACAACCCATGTGCTTCCCTTTGGCAAACAGGACATACTACACTTATGGGCAGTGCCCACTTGCAGGAAAAACTCATCGAGAAATGAGAACAGCATGGGAGATCTGGCTGAGGTGCTGCCTGCACAGCTAGCACCCCACTTTCTGTTCTGAGGTTTTAAGTGCAAAATTCTTAACTCTTTCACGATGGAAAAGGACAATGGGAAGCAAACCTGTTGTATTGCAATATTTTTCAAATTTCCAAAATTTGAAATCTCTTGATATGTAAACATACAATTTGTAACATCAACGGAAAACAAAGAACTTGGTTTCTTCTCTCAAGTCAAATCCTTACATTACCCCAGTTTAACATTTTTAGGCATTAGTAAGTCTTGAAGGATAAAAAAGGATCATTGCTGCTTATTTCATTAACACTGGTCACAACTGGCATAAAGCAACTGTTTTCATGTTCAAAAACACTGACCACGTTAACTATACACTAATTAAAAATTTACTGCAGCAAAATCCCAGTGAAATCACTAACACAGTCAAATGAGGGCACAGACCTACTGTGCCAGCACAATAGGGTCTTTCAAATTAAATATTACCAGCCTTTTCACACTTCCTTTTGAAAGAATGGAGCAGTGCTGTAATCAGAATGTGCTACCTAAAATGTTTGTGCAGTTTAACCTTTTAAATGAAAAACATGACTGCACTTGACACATGCAGGCTGTGCCTGCATTTCCCACTTCCTCCGGAGATGAAACGAGACAGCACAGACCATCCTGCCAACAGCCAGCCATCCACAGACCTGTAACAGGAATGTGTTTGCTCTCTGATTTATAAATGACACAGGTGAGCACGCTCAGAAAAACAAGCTAAAATGAACACACTCCTAATAGATCCTTTAATTAACATTTTGATTAACAGCTGCCAATTTATCTAAGGGCCTGACAGGACTGCAAGTGGCTAAAGTTTGACTGCTACTTTTTCTCTTGCCAGTCTCCCCATCTGAGTTGTGGCTTTTGGGGATTTTTGAGTTTCCGCAGGGAAACAACTCAAAGCAGTGTCTGGCCCTGTCAGGTACTGACTCTGCCCGGCCTGCAGCTCTGGACAATCAGAGCTCCTCGGTTTGTACCTGTCCATGGCCAGATTGCTGCCTGCCTGCTTTTGGAGCTGTGCCAGACAGCTTCGGTGACATTTCAGAAGGGCTCACGGGGCCGCTTACAGCGCTTAATCCCTCGCTGTGGGATTATCCACGTCGTGCACAGAGCTCGCCGAGGCCCACGGCACAGCAGCAGCACTGGCATCAGCGCCAGTCAGACACAGCCATGGCACCAGGCTCTGTGGATGATCTCGTGATTCTCCCGGCAAGCTGCCAGCCCTTGCCAGTGGCTCCAGGACAATTTCTCCAGCAAATGCGCCCGTCACCAGCCACCCCACCTTGGGCTGGCATCGCCCGGCCTGGGGCGATCCACCATCCCCAGAGCTGCAAGCTCCCTGAGTTGTCAGTGGTCTGGCAGAGCATTCCTTGGATACTCCTGCTGTGCTTTTCCAGCAGCAAAAATTCACTCCATTATTTACTGTTCTGAACTTCCAGATGGGTCTCCAGATCCTAAGTCTCCACACTCTGAGGTCTAACTATCAAGGTCTGATTTCCACCCAAAGCCAGCGCATGGACAGTAAAATCTAATTTTTACGAAATGATTAATTTCTGGACCATTTCCTAAGTAATCACTTATAAAAATTACAGCATATCTGCTGACAAATGGAAGAGGGAAAAACAGTTTGTGGCTCTTATTTTAAATTACCATAATCAAAACTGAAATTTTCAGTCTTCCCTCGCATCTCAAATGACACACAAATTCATTTTTAAAACCAAGCAAATTACTTTTTTACTAAAATAAGAAGTTTTCCAAGAAGAGAGGCAGCTGGCTTGTACAAACACCTTTGTGTATTAGCATCAGTGTGTTGGCATATTACTTTTCTTCATTAAGAAGGTTTAAATAGAAGAAGGGAGTACCATTTCAGCAGACTGGGCTTTGTTTGGGTTGGGTTTTTTTTCTTTATTTAAAGAAACTTTCAGAGACCTGGAGGCTACAGCTCCCATTACCATGCTTAGAAATTAATACTAAATCCTAAACCACAGATACTAAATACTAATGTTCCCATGTCTAAACACACAGAATACGAGACAACAACCAGCTCCTCTGTGCTCCAGCTCCTCCAAATTTCAAGAAGTTGACAGCTCATGTCACCTACCCATTAATTGTTAAGGACAACTCAGGGATACAAAGACATTTCCTTGGATTATGCTGTTTTTAAAACACTACTCCTTCCACCACTAAAATGAGTACCAGAGGCGTGCATGTTTTTGGAGGATTTGTTTCTATTGTACACTCTTCACACCCATAATTAAAACTGGCTAAGTCTCCAACAGATTTTTAGTGGTTCACAAAATTCTTGACTTCAAACTACTATGTGGGGAACCAGCACTGACGTATTTGTCTTAGAAACTAGAACTCTTAGTCTTTGATTTGGCCCATTCTTATTTTAGGGACAAAAGGGCAAGTAAGTTCTATTTTGTTGCTTGTTCCACAAATAGACTGACCAAGATCAGGCAATGTAATTCCCACATGGAACAATGCAGAAAGCTGTCTTCCTTCTGGGTAAGAATGAGGACAAAGAACCAACTGCTAAGAAACCCCAGAAGCTGGGCATCAAGGCAGGAGCTGGCATGGAAGGGAGAGGCATGACAGGACACTCACACAGGGAGAGAGCAGCCTCAGCCCATGGGAAGGCACACAATGGCACAGAGAATGCAATGGGATTTTTTGCCTGCTTATGTTATAGCAGCAACATATATGCCAACTGTCTCAATCCACGCATTTTTAGCTACTATTTTCCAATGTCTAAAGGCTTCTGAGTAACATTATGCAGTAAATATTCACAAGGTTTCACCTTGAAATGTATTGTGTGTGTGGCACAGTGAAATCACGTGTTGCCAGTGTACTGTGACAAATGCAAAAGTAATTTTACTTAACGTAGTAAAAACAACCCATTATATAAGGCAATGAAATTAGTAAGTTCTGTTCCTGGTACTAAACATTGTAAGAGGTTTTATTTTCTATCAACAGTGCTTGAAGCCATTGAAAAAAATCCCCAAAACATCAACAGCATTAGATTCAATATAAACACTCACACCATCAGTTAATACCCGAGTTCAGAAGCCTAAAAATAGCCCTGCAAGCTGTGATAATGCACTGCGCAGATCCCCACACAAAGAACACCCACCTGCGCACGCCACTCGCTCCCAGGGAACGAGGCTGCAGTGAGGAGACTCCTGTTCTGGCATGAGGACAGTGCAGGAGGGAGAGAAGCAGTTTGATATGAATCACTGCAGAGAATCTAATTTCCAGGTCTTTGGTGTTACACAACCGCCCAAGAGGGACAACTTGAACTGTGCCAAAACCATTGCAATGGAAGAAAGTTTGCTTCCTACCACTCCAGATAATAAAGAACAGCATCAAACCCCTCTTTTTTCTATTTTCTCACTGAACACAAGTAACATAAAAGGTATTTATATAATTTGTGATGCTATCACTATACACACACATACAGTAGCTCCCTTGTATAAATGAGTACTGCAGAATGTCAGGGGGTGGAGGGAATCCACAAGTTGAAGTATCCTGCACATTTTGCATTGCAAGGAAAATTGGTTTTAAGATTAAAAACTCCCTAGCCAATCTTTCACTTTCATTACACTTGTTGTCTGGTTTTGTAAAGTGAGATAAATGCAGCTCTATCACATCCTTCCACTTGCCTACATTATAGTGTTCTGTTATTTCAAAATTGGGTGGATTTTAGTAAAACTGAAGAGCTGGATTTGAAATGGTGCCCTCCCACCCCCTGCTGGGAGATGTCCTGAAGATACTGGTGTTTATCAATAACAATAAAAGCAGCAGTCTGACAGCAAAGGTAGGACTTCTTGGTGCTCTTACTGGAGGAAGGCAGGAAGATCTTTGCTAGCTGGACACCATAAGCACATTCCAGCCCAGCTGTACATGTGTCTTATTAAACTGGCCAGCAAAAAAGAAAAAAAAGAAAAAGGCAAAACATTATATGAAACCTGAAGCTATGTCTGTGCACAGAGCAGGAGGTGCTGCAGTGGGAGAGTGATGGCAAAACACACAGGACAAAGCCACAGACAACCAGGCTTCACTGTCTTCACTGCATATTAAGACTCACTTATCCTTTTTCAAAAGTCAGCAAACTCAGGCACCAATTTCACAACCACTTTAAACTGGCTGGTGTGAGCTAATACTGACACAGGCAAAAAGCATTACTGACCTCTCCCCCCATCCTGACCACTCAGTCTGAGCCTTTGCACCATCTGCTCTGTCCAAAACAAAGAGCAGAACCATCCACTCAAAGGCCCAACCCAAAGGTGTCACAAACCAAACGCCTGCTTGTGCCAAAGCTGGCAGTGAACTGAGTGAGGACTAGCAAGAATTAAACTGTGACCTGATCCCAGGGAGAGGGATGCAGGCATAAGGACTGGCACAACAACGAACTGGGTTGTGAGCTGCAGTAATGATGAGTTTCCCGGTTCCTAGAAGCTCTGAGGGGTACATAGGAAAAAAAACAGACTTCCAAGGAATTTCATCTGATTGATATCAGCAGTGCATAAGCTGGGCTTGCTTACACTGCAGCCTGCTTATGTTTACATTTAGTACTGTCTAAGATGATTTTGTCGTAAATATTTTGCTTTAAAGAGATTGTTTGGTTACTGGCTGCTATTATCCTGGAAGGAAGAGAAAAATGGGCCTTGAGCTAACATCGTACTTCTTAAAGTTGATCAATTGAGGACTCCAGCATGGTTACTTGGAAAATTGACTTTGCTGCTATATGGGGTGCATAGAAAGAATACCAGCATTTGCTACATGCCACCACAAAGCCAGCCTTAGTAAAGGAGCAGCAAAATCAGATAAAACGTAGTGCTACTGCCTTGTATTTGGAAACAAGTGCTCTGAAGTACAGCATGAATTAAATTCCCAGAACCTCCAGAACCACAAGGCAATGGATTTTGAAATACGTGGATTTCTTTTCCTCTAGAAGCTGCCACTTTGGAGAGTGTTTTACATCCTGTAGAACAAAACACATATATTGGGCAAGATTACTGGTTTTGATGTTTTCTTTTCCAAGTGAGCAAGCTTAGAAGTTCCTCAGGTTTCAGAAAACTGGAGCGAGTCCAGAATAAAACAGATGACCGAGTACAGAGGAACAACTTGACAGGCTTGTTGGTGCACAATCAAATGACAGCGTTTTATGCCTTAGAATCAACTCCACTTACACAACAGGCTTGTTTACACCAGAAATACAAAATATAATTACTACTCATGTAGCATGTGTGTACACAGAGAATGAAGGTTTCTGTACAGAATTATGTCATTTCCAGGGACTAAAATCAGGAAAGGACATTGAGTCCATTAGATTTCAAGTGTATAGCCACAGCTATTGTGAATCTCTGCCACCTAGACAACTGGGACAGGGCAGAGGAAATAGCAAACAGCCCAGGAGCTCATCACAGAAAAAGGGGATGAGTATGGCCCTAAAGGTCAGTGCCCATCCTCAACCTGAATAGAGACCAATCCTACAGAGAGAAAAACTTGGCACTGACCAGTTCCTAGGTGTCACTAGCTGTCACTCTCAGTGTGTGGCAAGCAATAAGTGAGCATCAAGCCTTGCAATACTACACACATATATATTTTCTATGGCCATTAAAGCAGTTCCAGGTATTTTTAGAAGATAGCTGGTGGATTGCTTCATGATCCACATGATGACCTTTGGTTAAAGAGTACATGGCACTGTGATGGGGGACTGAACTATGGCAGTTTAAAAACCTTTCCTCTGACCTTAGAGGCCAGGAGAGGGCTAGTGTGGTATCTTTCCGGGCATACACATGGTTACATGTAGCTTGTTAGAGGCTGCAAGCCAAAATGAAACTGAAGAAAATGAGCGCTAGCTAGTCCCATGCCAATGATGAGCAGGGCCAGAGCTTTACAGAGTACTGTAAGGCTTCTCATTATAATCTAGAAAAGTGAAAGAAGTAAAAACAATTACTTCACTAAGCCCACCTTAATACAGCAGAAAACCAAAATGCTTAAGAACACAGTAACAAAAGAAACACAGACAATTTTCCTCTTAGCAAGGAGAAGAGCCATGAATTCCATGTGAATACCATATATACCATCACACAGTAATAAACAGCTCTTGAAACTCTCAGTGTACATCACACAACTTCTGACAGCTCAAACCCAGCTCTACAGATAATCCACAAACATTGGAAAGTCTTAGGCTCAAAATGGAAGGGTGCCCTGAAAGGGGCACACCTTCTACCTAATGCACAGAATTCACCATAATGTTCCACAGAAACCAGGGCTTTTCCAAGAGCCAGACGTGACAAACAGGTTCTTTGCAACCAGCAGGGTCACACAGAGAGGACACAGCACAAAACCACTCCTGGCCTGGCAGAGGGAGAAAATCCTGTGGGGTAAAAGCATAAGA